>NW_006411896.1:2225-2803 GCF_000296735.1 Chrysochloris asiatica
CCAATGACTTCCTCATTCTGTTGAGTCACCTCTCTTTGGAATGGGCACAAATATGGATCTCTTCCCATTAGTCAGCCAGATAGTTGTCTTCCAAATTTCTTTTCATAGATGAGTGAGTGCCTCCTGTGCTGCCTCAATTTCTTGAAAGATTTCAATTTTTATTCCATCAATTCTTGGTGCCTTGTTCTTTGCCAATTCCTTCAATGCACCTTGGACTTCCACGTTCAGTATCATTGGCTCTTCATCATAAGCTACCTCTTGAAATGGTTGAACATTAACCATTTCCTTTTGGTACAGTGACTCTGTGTATTCCTTCCATCTTCCCTTGATGCTTTCTGCATCAGTCAATAATTTGCCCAGAGAAACTTTCAGTAATGAAAGTCAAGGTTTGAATTTTTTCTTCAGTTCCTGCAGCTTGAGAAACGCTAAGCATGTTCTTCCTTTATGGTTTTCTGATTCCAAATCTTTACACATTATGTTTTAATATTTGGCTTTATCTTCTCGAGCTGATCTTTGAAATTTTCTGTTCAGCTCTTGTATCTCCTCATTTCTTCCATTTTCTTTAGCATCTCTACCCT
>NW_006411896.1:3469-4028 GCF_000296735.1 Chrysochloris asiatica
CTTTTTCTTGTCAATTTCTTCAAAGTTTTATTGTTTCCATTATCTTCTTGAATTTTCCTTTTCTTGATATGTTGTGGAGATGCTTTACGTCTCTTTAACTTTACCCTGTAGCTGTTGTTGAGGTTATCCTATGCTTTATTAATTTATTATTCATTTTAAATCTGTCTGTTTTATCCTAAGATCTACCTGACCTCCTCACCAGCTGGATCTCTGACCCTATACTTTTCCCTTCTTTTGCATTGTAGTTGTCCTGATCGCAGACTGGTCTCCCAGAGTCCCTAATTTCATTCTTGTGGTTTTATCTACTCTGGACTCTTCCATCTCTGGACTGAGTTCTGGGTGGTGTTGCTATGTATGTCAATCTCTGGTTGTTATCTGCTCTTGTTTCTCATTCCAAAAATCTCTCTATACTATGCTTTGATGCACTGATTTGGCTTTTACAAAATCCCTTAATTTCTGTTTATCAGTAATTGTTCTGATTGTGCCATCATAGTTGATTCAGAGCTTTGCTGGATATATGATTCTTGGTTTGCAGTTTTTTTCTTTCAAGTTTTGCATA
>NW_006411896.1:5418-7359 GCF_000296735.1 Chrysochloris asiatica
ACCACCACTACCAATTGACTCTTGCCTTCAAAGCTGCCTGAAAATTTTCATGATGTTCCTGTTGTGCCTCTGTGATCTAATGCAAGGCTTTTTTGTTTCTATTTTCCCCCTCCTCCTCTCAAGTGTGTTCAGCTGTTTCTCCTAGTGAGAACCAGCCCAAGCCTGGTCAGACCCACTTTGGAAGAGAGTCATGTTTCAGACTCTTCCTGTTGTCTCCTCCCACTTCAATTCTGCACCCAGTGATATGCTTAGGGCAGATCCTTCTATGCTTAGGGCAGATCCTTCTATGCTCAGAGCAGAACTTTCCCTGGGTGTGTCTACTAGTACAAGTCCCCCTTCTGGTCATGAGAACAGAGATGAGCAGATAGTAAAAGAAAAGATTAAAAAAGGAAAGGGGAAAAAAAAATAAAATCTCCCTCTTTTATCTCTGCAGATCTGTCAGGTTTCTACAATTGGAGTGCTCTCTTGACCCTCTGTCCACTCACTCCCATTCAAAATGGCTGTGGTGGGGAATGTTGGTCTCCCCAAATCAGAAGTCACCTCCTCTCTTGCTTCTCTTCCAACTTTACTCCTGGTAAGCACTTGATCTGCTTATTTATCCCATTATCTGAAGTTCAGAGTTTTTGGGATGTCCTCTAAATCTGTTTTGTCTACTTTTCTGAGTTTTCACTGATGGGGGTCTACAGAGTCTTTCTTTCAAGTTTGTCTTTTTTTTTTTATGATTCCTGCATCATTCAATATTTTGCCCATAGAATCCTTCAGTAGTACAATCTGTGGCTTGAATTTTTCTTCCATTTTGTTTGAGAAATGCTGAGTGTGTTCTTCCCTTTTGGTTTACTAACTCCAGGTCTTTGCACATTTCAATATAATATTTTATTTAATCTTCTTGAGCTGGCCATCAAAATGTTCTATTTATCTCTTTTACTTCTAAATTTCTTCCTGTCACTTTAGCTTCTTTACATTCAAGAGCAAATTTTAGAGTCCCTTCTGACATCCACTTTGGTCTTTTCTTTCCTTCCTGCCTTTTAAATGATCCTTTTCTTTCTTCATGTTTGATGTTCTTGAGCCATCCCACAATGCTCTAGTCTTTGGCCATTAGTGTTTCATGCATCATATCTGTTCTTGAGATGTTCTCTAAATCCAGGTGTGATACACTCAAGGCCATAATTTTCTTCAGCTTGAAACTGGACTTGCATATGAACAAATCATTTGTTCAATACTTGGCCCTTGGTCTTATTTTGGTTGATGGTGTTGAGTTTCTCCATTATCTCTTCCCACAGATGTAGTCAATTTGATTCCTGTGTATTCCATCTGCTAGGGTCCATGTGTATATTTTCTTTCTATGTTGTTGGAAAAAAGTATTTGCAATGAAGAAGTCACTGGTCTTGCAAAATTCTATCATATGATCTCCAGCATCATTTTTATCACTAAAGCTATTTTTTCCAACTACTGATCCTTCCTCCCTGTTTCCAACTTTAGTATTCTAGTTACCAATAATTATCAATGCATCTGGATGGCGCATTGGATCAATTTCTGACAGAAGAAGTTGCTAGAATTCTTTAATTTCATCATAACTGACTTTAGTGCTTGGTGTATACATTTGAATAATAGTTGTATTAACTAGTCTTCCTGGTAGGCATAAGTATAGTATTTATCACAGGCAGCATTGCACTTCAAGATAGATCTTGAAATGTTCATTTTGATTATGAATGCAACATCATTCCTCTTCAAATTGTCACACCTGGCATAGTAAACCATAGGATTGTCTAATTTTAAATGGCAATACCTGTCTATTTCCATTCATTAGTACCTAGGATGGGAGTTCTAGAGTGGCACTATACGATAATCATAAAATCAGTAGTTACCCACAAGTTGCTTCTCAGAAACCCTATTGAGTTCCCTAGGAGTCAGAACTGACTTGATGGTACTTAACTAAAACAA
>NW_006411896.1:8893-9435 GCF_000296735.1 Chrysochloris asiatica
TCTGTTTTGGAAGAAGTGCAGCCAGAGTGCTCCTTGGAGGTCAGGATGGCTAAGCTTCGCCTCTCATACTTCAGACATATTGTCAAGAGGGAACAGTCACATATAAAACAAGATGGCGGATCAGGTGGACATATAGCAGAGATCTCCGCCAATAAAAACACAAAATACCTGACCAAGCAGGTTCAGGGGCTGGTCCCAGAACTCTGAACCACATACAAAGGAATATTTAGAAGGTTGGAAGGCTCACAGCTGGGGGAATCTGTGGCAGAAGCAAGAAATCTATTGCTTTCTAGTCCAAGCTGCTCGGCTGCACCAGGAGCCGCCATCTTGGGTGAGACCACATGGGGGAAGGATCGGAGCGGCCACAGAAGCCTAGCAGAACCACTGAGATAAAGGGGTGGATATTCTTTTATTTTGGTATCTTCATTGGTCCCTTGCTGTCTGCATACCTCCATTCTGGTGACTATAGAGGTGCCTGAGCTAGTGGGCACCCCAGCCCCACCCTCGGAGGGTTCTACTACGCATGCGCACAGATCTCCTCG
>NW_006411897.1:0-492 GCF_000296735.1 Chrysochloris asiatica
GATTAAATGCACTAGTTAAGAAATGAAAAGTTGCAGATCCTTCAATATGCTGTCTGTAAGAGACACATCTTATGCACAAAGACAGAAACAGAGTAAAAGTTAAAAGACAGGAAAAAATATGCAAAGCTAATTGCAACAAAAACTGAGTGGGAATGAA
This sequence comes from Chrysochloris asiatica, assembly GCF_000296735.1. Classification (NCBI taxonomy): domain Eukaryota; kingdom Metazoa; phylum Chordata; class Mammalia; order Afrosoricida; family Chrysochloridae; genus Chrysochloris; species Chrysochloris asiatica. Next base: position 158 of record NW_006411897.1, read on the forward strand.
AATATTAATCTTTGATAAAATAAATTTTAAAGAAAAAACTAGCATAAGGGAAAAAGAAATGCATTATCTCATGATGAAAGAGTCAATTGAACAAGAGGACATAACCATAATAAATATCTATGCTCCCAATGGTTCGAAACTACCAGCCGCTCCGTGGGAGAAAGATGAGGCCTTCTACTCCCATAAAGATTTACACCCTCGGAAATCCTGTACAGGGTCGCTATGAGTCGGAACCACTCGATGGCACTTAACAACAACAATGCTCCCAATGAAAGAGCCCCAAAATATTTAAAGCAAACCCTAATAGAATTGAAGAATGAAATAGAAAAATCTAC
>NW_006411897.1:1801-2876 GCF_000296735.1 Chrysochloris asiatica
AAAGGAAAGATTTCCTGGCTAAGCAAAGCATGACTTAAAAATAAGAACAAAGTTGGAGGCCTCTCACTCTCTGATTTCAAAATTTACTACATGGCTACAGTGGTCTAAACTGTCTGGTATTGGTACAATGAAAGATACATAGATTAATGGGGACAAAAAAAAGGAAAATCCAGAAACTAACACATCCACATACAGCCAGCTGATCTTTGACAAAGGGGCAAAAAACATTGAATGGGGAACAGAAGGTGCTACCAAAAATGGAAATCCAAAAACAAAAGAATAAAAACTTTATCTCACACTATATATAAAAACAAAATATACATGGATTAAAGACTTAAATGTGAATCCCAAAGCAATAAAGTTCATCAATGTAAAAATAGGGACAAATTTAAGTGCTTTATTGCAGGGCACACATATGTTATCAAACATAGCAAGAATTACACAAACAAAAGAAGACAAAATAGATGATCGGGACATACCAAAAATGAGAAAATTATGTGCATCAAAGTATTTCATTGAATGAATTAAAAAGGAGCCCACAGAATGGGAAAAAATATCTTTAGCAACACCATATCATTCAAGGGACTAATCTCCAATATCTATAGGAAACTACAACACCTCTATAAGACAAAGACAAAAACCCCAATTTAAAGATGGGCATTGAACATAAACAATCACTTCACCAAGGAAGACATTTGGGCAGGCATTGAACATATGAGGAAACGATCGTGATCATTATCCATTAAAGAGATGCAAATCAAAACAATGAGATAACATCTCACACCAGCAATAACAGAGAAGTTCAAAACAGCAGAGGACAATTAATGTTGGCATGGATGTGGAAAGACTAGGAACCTCCTACATTGATCATGGACTGTAAAATTGTTCAGTGACTCTGGAAAATGCAATGGTGCTTCCTCAGAAAGCTGGAAATAAAAATACCTTATAATTCAGCAAGTGCTGTACTTGGTATATATCCAAAAGTAATATGAGACAGAACACTTATAGCTATATGCACACCAATGTTTATCACAGCTCTATTCACAGTAGCAAAAAGATGGAGATAGTCTATGTG
>NW_006411897.1:6726-7717 GCF_000296735.1 Chrysochloris asiatica
TTCAAACCACTACTATACTCAGTTTGACACTCAATAAATACTATCTTGGTTTCATTTTGATTACTGCAATTACCCTTTGATTCTTGTTTCCATTCTACCCTCTTTCCTAAGCATTCTGAATTGATCTTGAATGGCTGAAAGTGAATATTTACAACACACTGGATAATTTCACTAGAGCAAGGTGATCACATGGTATGCATTTCTCAGTAGTGTTGTGGTTCCCCCTATCTACTGTTTGACTAAATAATAAACCACAAGTTTGAGTTCAGCGATGCAAATCCATAGTCTAGGGTAGTTCCAGTCTTTTCCTGACCAATAAGCCTGGCCTTTTTATTTTCTTCTTTTAAAATTTTAAGTTTTGTTCTAAAATTTCTCCTACACTATCTAGGACCTTCAAATGTGACACCTTTCAGAATAGTTGGTAGTTGCAACTGGGCTTCCTCTAATTCTTCTGGTACTCTCAGTGTCTTGGAGAATTATGTTCACATGGTCAATTAATCCACTGAAATAATTGCTATTAACTGTCTTCAATTCTCATGACTCTTCTTTCCTGTGTACATGGAGTAACCAAGAATCATAGTTTAGATGGCTTCTCATGAGCATTTAAGATCCCATGGCTTACCATAAAGTCAGTTTGAACCACAAGGTCAGTAGTTCAAACTCACCAGCTCTTCCTCAGAAGCACTATACAGGATTACTATGAGTCAGAACAACTTGATGACATGTAACAACAACAACAACAGCTCACACATTTAGCATGCAGAACATTGTCTTTGTGGACTACATTACTATCTCAGTTATCAAGTGCTACTGTCACAGAAATAGCACAAGTTGATACCTTTAGCAAACATAAATGTATTCTCTTATAGTTTGTTGTTGTTATTGTTAAGTTCATTGATTTGGTTCCAACTCATAGCTATCCTGTATAGAGTTTCTGTGGAGCTACTAGTGAATTTTAAACCACTGACCTTGCGGTTCAAACTGAACTTGC
>NW_006411898.1:0-5446 GCF_000296735.1 Chrysochloris asiatica
TTCTGCTGTGCATGGGGTCGCTATGAGTCGGTTCCGACTCGATGGCACCTGACAATATATATATATATAAACAAAACAAAACAAAACAAAAACCAGGCAGTATAGTCTAGTGGATAAGAGCATTCTGGAGTCAGAAGCCTGCGTTCTTGTGAGAGTTTCCCCTGCCCCCAATCTACCTAGCTCTGTGTTGTGTTGCTATTGTTAAGTGCCATCAAATCGGTTCCTACCTATAACGACCCTGTATAGGGTTTCTGAGGTGCTGTTGATGGGTTTGAACCTCCGACCTTATAATCAGTGTCTAGTGCTTATCCTACAGCACCACACCAATACTCTTAGCCCTGTGTAGCCCTGTATACTCCACAACTTGCCCAATGAACCTATACTTAGATATAAGAGGTATTATCACATGCAGTTGAAACACATACCTCATATGATTCACCTGTTTTTCTGCTCTTTCCCCCCTAATAACTTGTTTCTGTTGACCTCTCTTTCCTCCCAGGGAAGTATCCCACCACAGCAAGCAAGCATAGGATATAACCAGATCTGGCCCACCAAGTATACATAGAAAGATCAGTCACAACCTACAGTGGCATTAGTCCAGGAACAAAAAGTCTCCTGAAAGACATCACTATAACAACTCTGACAACATTTAGAAGTGAGGAGTGCGAACAGTCACTTCCTAGTCAAGGAACTAACCCTCCTGTCTTAGACTGTTTTCTAGAGGAGCAAAACCAGTGAAATATACATATGTATATATATAAAGAAAAGTTTATTATCTTAAATTGTAGAGTCCCATATCCCCAGCAGAAGAGACAGAGAGTCCCTCTGGCATGTCCATTACATTGGGAGCAGGCTACACCCCCATGGAAGCATCCTGTCAATTGATTGGCTGCTCATAGCCACTCATCATAAAGCTAACTATGCCTGTATTAGGTTTCATCACTATGGGAATAAGCACATCCCAACTGCTAAACCTCTGGAAATCCTGACCTAGTTGAGTTGACACATAGCCCTAACCATTACAGCCCACACTTGTCAACTTGAAACCTATAAACTATATGCATAATCTCTAAATAAAAAAATGTTGATGTCACACTTGTGCCTAACATGATATAACTAAAACACATACAATTGAAAATGCACTGGCCCCATCTACTTCTTATTTATCACAAATGAACAAAGCAAAAATATCTGATGCACACATACAAAACAAAACATATATATTCATTTCAATGTCCACAGACCACATTCAGAAAGCTAGCCTCCTGCCAATAGGCACACAGCCTTACTCAGTCCATGGGCCTAGAGCCCATAGCTGCTCTGTCTTTCCATGCCACCGCCTCTGCCACCAACTCTGCTGTCACCACTGTTTCAGGCAGGGATCCCACATTCCACTCATGTTCACCCTTAATGATGGTCCTGGGATCATCTGTTCCTGAAATGAAAGATAACTACTCCCCCTTAATAGTTATACATCTTCTACAATTACAGTTTTGACAATCACAATTAATCCTACTAACAATTACTCACACTTGAAACAAATAAAACCCTATCAGCATCATCCTCCATTACCCTTTCACCAGACTCATCTGGAAAAGAGGAAAAATATTCAGTGGGGATTCTCCTTTGTCCCCTCATTCTAAAACTAAGGACCCATGATAGCTTGTAAGCCAGTCACTTCATGCCTTTACAGACTCCCCATTTTTTAAAAAAGTTTTTATTGTGAGGTTTACATGGGAGAACATCAGCCCTATACTCATCCTATTTCATTTCATTTCATTGCAATGATTACAATCCCCTCCATGCATCATCAAACAACCAAAGGGAACACCACACAGGCCCGTCCCCTGGATGTCAGCACACAGCTCCTCTCCCTCCCTGAGTTCAGTGTCCCCAGCCACTCCGTCTGTCCACATCATCTTCTCTGTCTTCATCCCTGGTGTCACTGCCTCTAGGGGTAGGGTCCCGCTCTCCATTCTTCTCACTTGATGGTCCCAGTGACCTCTGCTCCTGGACTGCAAAATCAATCACTCTCCTCCTTTTGTCAAAAACATCTACCTCTATATTTCCTACCCTCACAGTCAGTCCTGATGGCAATTATTCACTATTGTACTATAAGAGTATTATCCCCATTTCCTTTCTCCAGCCCGTCCCAACTGATTGGAAATCTTTCAGTGGTGATTCTACTTCCCCCACCCTGTCTGGAACTAAGCTCCCTCTTGAAAGCTTGTAAGCCAGTCACTTCTTGCCTTTGTAGTACCCCTCCCCCCATTTTGGGTAGCCAATCTCTAAGTGGCCCATCCCTGTCAACCCTGTGTACTGAGGGGGTGGGAGTGGTCCTCTCTGTAAAGGTTTGTTCCCTTTTTAGAGCTGCTACATCCATAAGTACAGGTAAAGTTCATCAAATTGTAGCAAGTTACTCTTTTTTTTCCCCCCTCTTCTTTCTACTTCTAGTTGAGTTCTGATCATCCAGCCATCAAAGCCAGGTCAAGTGGGTTTGTCTGCAAGTATGGGTGTTCTTGTGCATATCCCCTCACTTCATATCAGCTGGATGCTTCACTCTCCACTCTAGTCCTCTGTGGCCATGCCACTGCCTCTGGGCCCAAAAGTTCCAGTCTTGCCATACTGCTGGCCATCCAGGTCTCCCCTGGGTTCACAGGACTCTATTGAACGTGGTTGGACTTAGCTCACAGCTTCATTGCTGTTTTTACCTCACTTCCCCTTATCGGTGACCAACGTGGTCACCAGCCACACCACATGCCTGCTCATGTATTCCCCTTGTAAACTCCCCATTTTTGATAGCCAATGTCTAAATTTCCCATCCATATCAACCCAGTACACTGAGAAGACATGTTTCTTGATACTAAAAATCTTCCATTCAGATTGGAATTTTTAGCAACTGCATCCATAAGCAAAAGTCCAGTTCACCCTTCAAAGACTAAAACTCAAGGGGAATACACGAACAGGCATGTGGTTTGACTGGTGACCATGTTGGTCACCGATAAGGGGAAGTGAGATAAAAACAGCAATGAAGCTGTGAGCTAAGTCCGACCATGTTCAATAGACTCCTGTGAACCCGGGTGGTGACCTGGCTGGCCAGCAGTATGGCAAGACCTGGGGACTCCTGAGCCCAGAGACAGTGACGTAGCCACAGAGGACTAGAGTGGAGAGTGAAGCATCCAGCTGATAAGAAGTGAGGGGATATGCACAAGAACACCCACACTTGCAGATAATACTCAACCTGGCATCAATGACTAGATGATCAGAACTCGACTAGAATAATAAAGAAGAGGCAAAACAAGAGTAATCTGATACAATTTGATGAACTTGACCTACACCTATGGATGTAGTAGCTCAAAAGAGGGAACAAATCTTTACAGCAAGGATCATTCCCATCCCCTCGGTACACAGGGAAGACAGGGATGGGCAACTTGGACATTGATGTTGTTGTTCAGTGCTGTCAAGTCGGTTCCGATCCATACCCTGTATAGGGTTTCCAAGGAGTGACTGGTGAGCTTGAACCTCTGAACTTTAAGTTCAAATGGCTTTGCAATCTGACGCATTGCCACACCAGGCACAGTGCCACACCAGGACTCCTTGTAAAAAGATATGTTGTTGTTATTTGCTGTGGAGTCAGTTCCGACTCATAGCGACCCTGTACAGGGTTTCTAAAACTGTAAATCTTTACGGGAGCAGAAAACCTCATCTTTCTCCCATGGAACAGCTGATAGTTTCGAACTGCTGACTCTGAGGTTCGCAGCCTGACTCGTAATCACTACGCTACCAGAGCTCCTTAACTTGGACATTGGCTACTCAAAATGGGGGTGAGGGGAGGGGTGTTACAAAGGCAAGAAGTGACTGGCTTACAAGCTTTCAAGAGGGAGCCTAGATCTAGAGAGTGCGGAGGAAGGTAGAATCTCCACTGAGTAGTATCCAATCTGTTTGGGCAGGGCTGATGAAAGGGGGATAGGACTCTTGTGGTACAATAATGAATAATTGCTATCAGGACTGACTGTGAGGGTTGGAAATGTAAAGGCAGACATTTTGTAACAAAAGGAGGGCAGTGATTGACTTTGCAGTCCAGGAGTGGAGGTCTCTGGGACCATCAAGGGAAAAGAGCAGAATATAGAACCCTGCCCAGAGAAACAGTGATGCCACAAATGGAGGCAGAGATGATGACATGGAGAGATGGAGTGGCTGGGGACTCTAGTCCCAGAGAGGGAGAGGAGCTATTTGCTGACGACCAAGAGGCAGGCTTGCGGAGTGTACCCTTTGGTTGTTTGCTGAATAATGGAGAGGATTGTAATCATGGCAATGAAACAATATACAACAGGATGAATGAAAAGCTAATGTTCTCCCATGTAAACTATCACATAATTCACAATAAACACTTAAAAAAAAAAAAAAACAAGTCCAGTCCAACAAATTGACACTTGCTCAGAGTATCAAACATCTTTATCTTCATCTGATCAGGTTCTGGTTAGTTCACCCTAGCCACCCAACCTAGGTCAAATGGGTACCAGCTGCAAGTTTGGGAGTCCACACACACACCTCCGTGCAATTCAAACCAGCTGCCTCTTCACTCTCAGCCCTAGTTCCCATGGACAAGGTCATAGTCACTCATCAGAGTTAACTATGCCTGTATTAGGATTCATCACCATGGGAATAAGCACATCTCAACTGCTAAACCTCTGGAAAATCTGGCCTAGTCAAGTTGACTCTAAACTCTGACTATTTTACCTCTCATGGCCATTCCTTGGAAATCTAGTAGATATTCATTATCTCCCCAATTTACTGCCTAGTGCATATGTATAAAACTAGGGTCCTGGTGTGGCAATGTAGGATAAGCACTCGACTGCTAACCACAAGGTCAGCTGTTCAAACCCACCAGCTGCTACTTAGAAACCCTAAACAGGGTCCAACACATTGGGGGGACATAATTTCAATGCATCACAACACCACAAGTATTTCTTTATATTATTTAAATTATTTGTATTATCTTGTGCCCTTGCCACAATTTTTTAAAATTATTTTTCTATTGTAGGACATTTAGGTTGTTTCCAAGAACTACATCAACTCCCATAAAGGTCACACCGTTTTATCATATAGGGTTGCAATGAGTTGGCGGCACACAACAATTACCCTTGTTATAGAGATCCTGAATAGTGTGAATTATCAAGACATTTAGCTCCTAATCAAAATGTTGGAGATTTGAGTTTACATAGAGCTAACTCAGGCAAAATTAAAAAAAAAAAAAATCCTGACAATCTAATTCCAAAATATCAGTTATTGAAAACCCTATGGAGAGCTGTTCTTCTCGGACACACATGAAGTCACCAAGAATCAGATTTGTCCTGTCAGAAACTGATTGGTTACCCTTGTTATGTGGAACTTTCCTCAGACTGTAGATTTGTTCTTCTCCACTAGTAAAATAACATGTATTTTT
>NW_006411898.1:6244-9680 GCF_000296735.1 Chrysochloris asiatica
ACAACATTGCCAAGTATGAGTATTCTGGAACACTTAACTGTGCTCATGAGGAATCTGTACATGGACCAAGAGGCAGTTGTTCAAACAAAACATGGGAACACTGAATGGTTTAAAATTTAAAAAGGTGTGCGACACGATTGTATTTTTTCACCATACTGATTCAACCTGTATGCTGAGCGGATAATCTGAGAAGCTGGGTTATTTGAAGAAAAAGGTGGCATCAGGATTGGAGGAAGACTCATTAACAGCCTGTGATATGCAGATGATACAACCTTGCTTGCTGAAAGTGAAGAGGACTTAAAATGCTTACTGATGAAGATCAACCACCACAGCTTTGGTATGAGTTGCACCCCAATTTAAAGAAAACAAAAATCTTCACCACTGGACCAATAAACAACATTCTTATCAATGGAGAAAAGATTGAAGTTGTCAATCGTTTTTTTTTTTTTTTTGGATCAACTATCAACAGTCATGGAAGCAGTCAAGAAATCAAATGACCTATTTCATTAGGCAAATCTGCTGCACAAGATCCCTTTAAAGTGTTGAAGAGCAAAGATGTTAGCTTGAAGGCTAAGTTACACCTGACCCAAGCCACGGTATTTTCAATAATGTTATATGCATGCGAAAACTGGACACTGAATAAGGAAGACCTTATAATAATTCATGCATTTGAGTTATGGTGTTGGAGGAGAATATTGAAAATGCCATGGGCTGCCAAAAGAACAAACAGATCTGTGTTGGAGGAAGTGCAGCCAGACTGCTCATCGGAGGCCAGGATGGCTAGACTTTGTCTCTAGTACTTCGGACATAGTGTCAGGAGGGACCATTCACTGGAGAAGGATATCATGTTTGATAAGGTGGAGGGTCAAAGTAAAAGAGGAAGACCCTCAGCATGATGGATTGCAAAGTGGCAGCATCGATGGGCTCAAGCATGGCAACAATTGTGAGGTTGGCCCAGGCCCAGGCAGTGTTTCATTCTGTTGTGCATAGGGTCACTAAGAGTCGGTACTGACTCAATGGCATCTAACTACAACAATAGCAACTTTCCTACCCCTTTTCAACTTTGTCCTTAGGCATACGTTGCCCTTTTGAACATCAACTCATTGCCTTTAAAAGCTTGATGATATGTAGGAACTTTTCATCATTTTGCTTGCTGCATGCTCTACCACATCCATAGTAGTGTTTGCATGAAAAGTTAATACTCTTCTACAAATATCCTTTTTCACACTCTTATACATATATATAAATATATATCCTATACAGGGTCGCTATGAGTTGGAAGTGACTTGATGACACTTAACAATAACAACTTCTCCTCATCTACCCATTCAGCCTATGGTTCAATACATTTATGTACCCACTGAACACTGCTGTTTCAAGATTGCATATATATCATGATTTGCCTCTATCCCCTTTAGCCCATGCATACCTCCCTTACCTCCTTTTGTCTTCACCTATCTACCTATCTTCATAATTCTTCTGCCACCCTCCCTTTTCTTGTATATTGTCCTCCCCTTTATTAACATGCATTTTGAAAACCCTAAAAAAAAAAAAAAAAAAAGTGTCTTAGATACTGGACTTTTGAAATACATATGGAAAAGAAACTTTTTTAATCTCTGTGTTGGAAAAAAAGTGATCAAGTATTTGACACCGGGCCCAAAATGGAGTCAGAACCAACACATACTAAAAACTAAGCAAACAACAGCAAAACTGAAACCTAACTATGCCTCTATTTATTGTAAATGCCTAACCTTCTCAGGATCTGAAACGTTTCCCAAAAGCAGGAACCTAAGCTAGCCAATTAGAATTTGTCTACTCAGTTTAACCTAGTTCAAAATTTCCCCTAGATCCCAAATAAGGACACAAAATACACAGCCAATCTGAAATTTGGCCCAATAAAGCTTCCTTGTTTCTTTGGGTTTTTGTTTACAAAAACCCTTCCACTTTATACCATATTTCAGAACTCTTGTCTAACTTCTAGACCTGATGTTTCCTGATTCGTGAATTGACAAAGAAAGCTTATGAGTGCATACATAAATTTAATATTGTGGAAATAAAACTTTTAACACGTGTGAGAAAGAAAAATGACAATTTAGTGCGAGCAGAAACTCAACTTGCTGAGAATGTCTTGTTTGTTCTGGGTCTTGCAGGTTTCTACCTTTGACAGATGTAGTCTTCACTTTTCTATTGTTATCAAAAATATGTTACTTTTCCTTCTCTTCCGGCTTTTACGGGTTTCATTACGACAATGCAGTAAAACACACTGACCACGTTGTGTGTTGCAGACACAGAACCTCTACTAAATTACTCTACATGTATTCACTCGTACTTTACAGCCCTCTTACTAGATAGCTATATTTTTTCCCCATTTTGTAGATAAGGAAACAGGCACTGAAAGGCTAAGTGACTGGCCTAAAGTCACCACTTCAGTAAATTCCAAGAACTGCCATTTGAACCCAGGGAATCTACCTCCAAGAAATATATTCTCAGTCATATGCTGTGTACTGTCTTGTTACAAGGGGGTGCTTATTCTGTAGATGTTTTATTAGGAGTGCTACAATACTGCTGCTTTCTTTCCATTCATTTATGTTGGGAAGAAAATAAATAGGTCCAGTGAGTTTTGATAAATTGATACTTTTTTTCTGAACACAATGGCAAAAGTTTGAATGGATTTTCAGATAATGAAATATATAGGCATTTGGTCTTCTGCACTCTAATTTAGAGCTGGATTAAATTATCAGTGAGTTACTTCCCACCTTATTTTTATTTAGGTTATGGTATCACTTTGGAGAGAATGACTATATAAATTTTGGGGGGCACTTTTCATTATACACTGAGTGAAGGTTTACACAGCAGATCATCAGTTTTACATTCAACAAATTATATACTTTATTTCATTACAGTGATTGTTATTCCCTCCATGTACCATCAGTTAACAGTATTTACCTCTATTCACTTTAACTCTTGCATTCCTCCCTGTGTCTTTCGCTACCTTCATCTTTCCTCTGCCAATCTCTCCCTTGTTGTATATTGCCTGCCCTGTCACCCTGTTAATATGTATCTACCCTCTAGTCTGTGAGTAATTCCTACTCTGCTCCCAACCATCATAGAACATTTCTTTTTTTTTTAGCAGATTACTCTTTCATTTTTAAATGTTTTATTATGAATTATGTGATGGTTTACATGGGAGAACATTAGCTTTACATTCATCCTATCGTATATCATTTCATTGCCATGATTACAATTCTCTCCATGCATCATCAACCAACCAAAGGGTATACCCTTCATGCCTTCCCCCTGGTAGTCAGAACACAGCCCCTCTCCCTCTCTGGGTCTAAAGTCCCCAGCTGTTCCCTCTCTCCATGTCATTGTCTCTGCCTCCATCTCTAGCTTCACTGGGTAGGGTTCTTTCCTGTCTCTCTTTTTTTTTTTTTTT
>NW_006411899.1:0-517 GCF_000296735.1 Chrysochloris asiatica
GAGAGCAGGACAATATCCAGAGAAGCAGTGACGCCAGAGATGGAGACAGAGACGATCACGTGGAGAGATGGAGTGGCTGGGGACTTTAGACCCAGAAAGGGAGAGTGGCTGTGTGCTGACAACTGCGGGGGGAGCAGGCTTGCAGGGTATACCCTTTGGTTGGTTGATGATGCATGAAGGGGATTGTAACCTTGGCAATGAAACGATATATGATAGGATGAGTGTAAAGCTAATGTTCTCCCATGTAACCTATCACATAATTCACAATAAAACATTAAAAAAAAAAAAAATTCACTGGGACTGCCTTGTTTTTCCAGTCTCATAAGTTTTCCAGCTTTGACAGGATACAGTTTCACTCTTATTTCTATCATTCATTTTATCAGAAAATATTTGTTTTCTTTTTCTGATAGGTTTCCACCTTACACAGGTTTTGGCTTTCAGAAGTTTTAGCGTATACAGTTTCTAATGTATTGTGGTTGTTGTTAGTTGCTGACAAGTCATATATGACTCACTACCA
>NW_006411899.1:2967-4337 GCF_000296735.1 Chrysochloris asiatica
AGCTTCCAGAATAAGACAGCCTAAGAAATGACACAGACTACTTCTCAATGAATAGCTGCTGACAACCTTATGAAAAGCAGCAGAACATTGTCAGACACAGAGCAGAAAGATGAAAATATTATGAATAGCACCAGAATATTGTCAGATATAGTCCCAGAATAGAAGACCCTCAGTTTGAAAGAAACTCAAAATATAACTGGGGCGAAGCTGCCTCCTCAAAGTACAGTTGACCATGATGAGATAATGGAGTAAGCTTTCAGGACCTTTATTTCATGTGAATGGGCACAACTCAAAATGAGGCAAAATAACTGTATCAGGACATGGAATGTATAAAATATGAATCTAAGAATATTGGGAGTGATCAAAATGATATAAAATGCATAATAAAATGAAATGAACTGGTACGAGAAATTTTAAATCAGACAATCATATGACTTACTATGCAGGGAAAGACAAATTGGAGATGAATGGCAGGGCATTCATTATAAAAAATATCATTTCAAGATCTGTTTGGAAATATAATGCTATGTGGGTTAACGTGCTGGACTGTTAAGGTCGGTTTGAACCACAAGGGCAGAAGTTCAAGCTCACCAGTCACTCCTCAGAAACCTTACACAAGGTCACATGAGTCAAAACTGACTTGATAGCACTTAACAACAACAACAACAAGGAAGATGGAATTCTGGTGTGGCACTGCAGGATAATGCACTAGACCACAAGGTAGGTTTGAATCACAGAGTCATCAGCTCAAACCCAAAATCTTCTCTTTAGAAACCCTATACAAAGGGGCCATTAGATGGAATCAAATCAACAGTACTTAACAACAACAAGGAAGATGAGTTAATATCACTGTTGTTCAAATTTACACACCAACTACTAAAGCCAGTAACAATGAAACTAAAGATTTCTACCAACTTCTTTAGTTCAACATGCAAACAAGATGTATTACTAATTACTGAGGGCAAAGGTTGGAAACAAAGTGCAAGATGTACTAATAATTACTGAGTGTGAAGGTTGGAAACAAAGAGGAAGGATCAATAGTTGGGAAATATTACGTTGGTGATATAAATGATGCTGGAGATCACATGATAGAATTTTACAAGATCAATGGTATGGCACTGTGGAATAAAGCATTGGACTGCAAGGTCAGTTTGAACCACAAGGTTCAAACTCCCCAGCCATTCCTTGGAAATCCTATACGGTTTCGCTATGAGTCAGAAGTGACTCAACAGCATTTAGCAACAACAACATTGACTTATTTATTGCAAATACGTCTTCTAAACAACATAAAAGACAACTCTACACATGGACACTACCAGATGGAATACACAGAAATCAAATTGAATACATATGTGAGAAGATCTGGTGGA
>NW_006411899.1:4767-7972 GCF_000296735.1 Chrysochloris asiatica
GTTCGTTCTTTTGGCAGTCCATGGTACTTTTAATATTCCCCTACAAAATCAAAACTCAAATGCATCAATTCTGTGGGCTTCCTTATTCAATGTCCAACTTTTACATTCATATGAGGTTATTGAAAATACCATAGCTTAGGCCAGGCGCAACTCACTCATCAAACAGTTACCTTTGCTCTTAAGCACTTTAAAGAGGTCTTAAAGCACTTTAAAGAGTAGCGTATAGCAATATATTGTTTAATTTCTTAATTGCTGCTTCCTTGAATGTTGATAGTGAATCCTAGCAAAATGAAGTCTTTCACAACTTCAATCTTTTGTCCATTTATGCTGATGTTCTTTATTGGTCCAGTGGTGACAATTTTTGTGTCCTTTACATTAAGGAGCAACCCATACTAAAGGCTGTGACCTTTGATATTCATCAGTAAGTATTTTTAGTCTTCTTCGCTTTCAGGAAGCAAGGTTGTATCACATATATATCGCACATTGTTTATGAGTCTTCACCCAACCCAGATACCACGTTCTCTTTCCATATAATCCTGTTTCTCAGATTATATATTGATCAGATGCTACCTCTTGAAATGGTTGATCATAGACCATTTCTTTTTAATACAGTCACTTTATGTATTCCTTCCATCTTCCTTAGATGCTTTCTGAATCAGTCAATATTTTGCCCATAGAACCCTTTATTATTTGCAAGGCAAGGCTTGCATTTTTTCTTCAGTTCCATCAATTTGAGAAATGCTGAGTCTGTTCTTACCTTTTGCTTTTTGAACTCCAGTTCTTTGTACATTCTGTTATTATATTTGACTTTGTCTCCTGAGCTGACCTTTGAAATTTTCTATTCAGATCTTTTCAGCATCATTTCTCCCATTTGCTTTAGCATATCTACGCTGGAGAGCAAATTTCAGAGTCTCTTCTGACATCTAATTTAGTCTTTTTCTTCTATCTTGTCTTCTTAATGACCTTTTGCTTGCTTCCTGTATGATATTATTCTTTTTTTTTTTTTTAATGCTTCATTGTGAATTATGTAACAGTTTACATGGGAGAACATTAGCTTTATATTCATCCTATCCTATATCATTTTATTGCTATGGTTACAATCCCCTCCATGCATCATCAACCAACAAAAGGGTATACACTGCAAGCCTGCCATCCGGTTGTCAGCACACAGCCCCTCTCCCTCTCTGGGTCTAGAGCCTTTCCATCTCTCCAAGTCATCCTCTCTGCCTCCATCTCTGGCATCACTGTTTCTCTAGGTAGGGTCCCGCACTCCGCTGTTCTCCCTTGGTGGTCCCTGGGACCTCCACTCCTGGACTGCAAAGTCAATCTATCCTGTCTTTTGCTACAAAATGTCTATCTTTACATTTCCAACCCTCACAGTCAGTCCTGATAATAATTATTCACTATAGTACCACGAGAGAACGATCCCCATCTTCTTTCATCAGTTCTGCCCAGACAGATTAGATACTACTCAGTGGAGATTCTACCTTCCTCTGTGCCCTCTGGATCTAGGCTTCCTCTTGAAAGCTTGTTAGTCAGTCACTTCTTGCCTTGTAGTCCCCCATTTTGGGTAGCCAATGTCCAAGTTGCCCATCCCTGATTACTCTGTGTATGGAGGGGGTGAGAATGAGCCTCGCTGTAAAGATTTGTTCACCCTTATGAGCTACTGCATACATAGGTGTTGGTCAAGTTTATCAAATTGTATCAGATTATTCTTTTTTTCCTCTTCTTCTATTTGAGCTCTGATCATCCAGTCATTGAAGCCAGGTCAAGTGGGTATTATCTGCAAGTGTGGGTGTTCTTATGAATATGCCCTCTTTTCTCATCAGTTGTACGCTTAATTTTCTACTCTAGTCCTATGTGGCTATGTCACTGCCTCTGGGCCCAAGAGTCCCCTGGTCTTGCCTATTTGCTGGCCAACCAGGTCTCCACCATCGTTCACAGGAGTCTATTGAACACTGTAGGGCTTAGCTCTCAACTTCATTTACCTCGCTTCCCTTTATCAGTGATGAACGTGGTCACCAATCAGAGCACATGTCTGCTTGTATATTCCCACTGAGTTTTAGTCTTGGAAGGAGGTTAGCACTGAGGGGACCTCACCACTTGCCTTGATGTCTCCTGGGTGAGCAACTTGCTTGTTCTTTTAGTAATCAGTCGGACTGATGTTATTGTTTTGTATTTTTTCCTGTTGGTCTTTCTTTCAAGAAGTATCTTTGGTTCTTCTAGATTCTCCAGTCAGCTCTGCTTGTCCTTTCAGGTGGAAATTTGCCACCTCAGAAGATTCTGGATGGGATTCAGGACTCCACTTACAGTCTTATGTCATTCAGAGGCTCCATAGGAAGCCTCCTTCACTGGGCACGTTGTAGCCCCATTTTAGGTTTTCCAATCAGTTATAGGCTGAAGATGGACTTACAAGCTTTCTAGGGTGATATTTCTGGCTATTCCTTTCTCTCCCCCTCAAGTGTCTATTTTATAATAGTGTGCCAGAGAAACAAAGATTCAAAAGACAGCCAAGTATCTTAACATTATTTCCCCCCTTTAACCCATGCAAACCATGTCTCAATCCCTATATCCCAAAGCCCTATTGTTCCAAGGTTGTGCATACATCGTTATTTACCTCTGTCACACTTAGTCCATGCAAAACTGCCTAACTGGTTTTCCATCCTCCTTGTTCTTCCATTCTACTCCCACTTCTTGTGTATTGCCCACCTCCCTAGCACCCAAACTATCCAGTGTCTATTCCCAAATCTATGCTCCACCTTCCCCTCCCTCCCCTCACCCTACCCCCACATTCCAGTAACCATCAAAGAATCCCTCTCCCTTTAGTATGTTTTTTTTCTTTTTTTTTCCTTAGTCTTTTACAGTAGTGGTCCTATGCAGTATTTCTCCTTTTGTGACTGACTAATTTTACTCAACATGATGTCTTCCAGGTTCATCCATGTTATGTGATGGCTTGCAGCTTCCTTGTTATTCTTCAAGGTAGCATAATATTACATTGTGCGTACCACAGTTTGGTCATCCATTCTTCAATTGATGGGCATTTAGGTTGTCTCCATCTTTTTCCTATTATAAATAGTGCTGCTATGAACATGGTGTGCATATATCTTCTCGTGTTATGTTTGGATCAGTTTGCAATCCTACCAGCAATGTAGGGGGTGCCCAGTCTCTCCGCATCCTCACCAGCATGTATTGTCCTCTATTTTTT
>NW_006411899.1:8532-9674 GCF_000296735.1 Chrysochloris asiatica
ATGTTCCATTGATCAATGTATCTTTCATTGCATCAGTACTAGGCTGTTTTAACCACCTTAGCCATGTAGTAAAGTTTGAAATCAGGGAGTGAGAGTCCTCCAACCTTGTTCTTCCTTTTAAGCAGTGCTTTGCTTATCTTGGGTCTCTTTCCTTTTCATGCAAAGTTAATAATTGTCTTTTCTATCTTTGAAGAATGTTATTGGTATCTGGATATGGATTGCATTATATTTATAAATTGCTTTGGGCATTACTGACATTTTCACGATGTTGAGTCTTCCTATCCAGAAATATGGCATTTTCTTCCACTTCTGTAAGTCTCTTTTGGTTTCTTTTAGTGGTGTTTTGTAATTTTCTTTGTTTAGGTTCTTTGTTTCTCTGGTTACATTTATTCCTAAATATTTCATCCTTTGGGTGGCTATTGTAAATGGTATTGCTTGCCTAATGTCCTTTTCAGTGCTGTTGTTGTTACTGTAGAGGAATCCAACTGATTTTTGTATGCTGCTCTTATACCCTGCCACTTTGCTGAATCTTCCAATGAGGTCTAGTAGGTTTTTGTTTTGTTTTGTTTTGTTTTGTTTTAACTAAGTCTTTGGGGCTTTCTATGTATAGGATCATATTGTCTGCAAATAAAGAGTTTTACTTCCTCTTTGCCAATTTGGGTGCCTTTAATTTCTCTATCATACCATATAGCTCTGACTAAGACTTTCAAAACAATATTGAATAGAAGTGATGACAAAGGGCATCCTTGTCTGGTTCCTGTTCGCAGAGGGAAAGCTTTCAGTTTCTCTCCATTGAGAGTAATATAGGATGTTCGTTTTGTATATGTGCTCTTGATTATGTTGAGGAATTTCCCTTCAGTTCCTACTTTGTTGAGTGTTTTTATCAGGAATGGATGTTGGATTTTGTCAAATGCCTTTTCTGCATTAATCTATATGATCATGTGATTCTTTCCCTTTTTCTTATTTATATGGTGGATTATGTTGATTGTTTTTCTAATGTTGAACCATCCTTGCATCCCTTTTATGAAATCCACTTGATCATGGTGTATTATTATTTTGATGTGCTGCTGGTTTCTGTTGGCTAGGATTTTGTTGAGAATGTTTGCATCTATGTTCATGAGGGATATTGGTCTATAATTTTC
>NW_006411900.1:0-1644 GCF_000296735.1 Chrysochloris asiatica
TGCATTAACCCACAGCACCACATCAGGATGTGCAAAATTCTATCATGTGATCTCCAGCATCATTTCTATCACCAAGAACATATTTTCCAACTAATGATTCTTCGTGTTTGCTTCCAACCTTTGCATTCCAATCACCAGTAGTTATCAATATATCCCGATTCCATGTTTGATCAATTTCAGACTGAAGTCAGTAGACTTCTTCAATTTCATCATCACTGGCGTAAGTGGTTTGTACATACATTTGAATAATAGTGGTATGAACTGGTCTTCCTTTTAGGTGTATAAATACTGTTGTATCACAGACAGTACAAGAATGGTCTTGAAATGTTCTTTTTGATGATGAATGAGACACCATTCCTCTTCAGTTTCTCATATCTGGCATAGTAAACCATGTGACTGTCAGATTCAGAAGGGCTAATTCCAGTCCATTTCAGCTCACTGATGCCTAGGATATCAATGTTTACTCATTACATTTCATTTTTGACAACATCCAATTTTCCTAGATTTATATATCATACATTCCATGTTCCAATTATTAATAGATGATTGCAGCTCTTAATTTGGTTTGTGCCCCATCATCAAATGAAGGTACCAAAAGCTTTACTCTATTCACATCGTCATGGTCAACTCCACTTTTAGGAGGCTGCTCTTCCCCAGTGGTACTTTGTTTGCCTCCCAGTCTGAGGGGATCATCTTGCGGCATTACATCTGACAATATTCTGGCGCTTTTCACATTGTTTAAATATTCAATATTCTGATGCTGTCTGACAGTGAGTGTTTCACTATGATTTATAAGGTGGCTAAGCATTCTGAAGTAGTTCGCCTCTCCTGTCTAGCTCAGCTGAAACCTGCCTACTATTAGTGTCCCTGCTAGCATTCAAAATCCTGATGGCATAGTTTCAAGCATCACAGAAGTCACCACAGTGTGACAAACTGACAGAAGAGTGGTGGAATGTACTGTAGAACATTCATGGATTTTCCTGCCTTACTTGTTAGAGAAGGAGATTCTTTTTTTTTTTTTTTGTAAGTTAATCTGGTTATTACAAACTCCTTTAGTTTCTTTTTATCTGAAAATATCTTAATTTCACCATTGTATCTGAGGAACAGTTTTGCTGGGTATATGATTCTTGCTTGGCAGTTTTTTTCTTTCAGAGTTTTGTATATGTCTTCCCACTGCCTTCTCACCTGCATGGCTTCTGCTGAGAAATCTGAGTTTCGTCTTGTTGATTCTCCTTTGTAAGTTAACGTTTTGTTTTTCCTAAGCTGCTCTCATGATTCTTTCCATGGCTTTGGTTTTGAAGAGTTTGATTATGATATGTCTTGGTGGTTTTCTTTTGTGGTCTCTCCTATTTGGATTTTTTTTTCAGCTTCTTGAATATTTATCTTACTGTCGTCCATGATGTTAGGGAAGTTTTCTTTCAATACCTCTTCTGTGACTTTTTCTGTGCTTTTATTGATCTGGAGTTCTAGTCATGTGTTAAGTTTTCCACTTCCTGGTGTCCCACGTAAACCTTAGACTTTCTACAGATTTTTTCCCTCTTTTTTCTGATTGTTCTTCTAGCGTGTATTGAGAACTTTAATTTCAAGCTCACTAATTTGGGCTTCCATTGATTCAAATCTTCTCCTTTGCCCTTTCGATGTAGT
>NW_006411900.1:1745-3912 GCF_000296735.1 Chrysochloris asiatica
TCAATATTTCTATCAGTCCATTGAAGATATCTAAATCTCATTCTTTTGAATACCTTAACAGTTAGTCAGAAAGGTCTTGTAGCTCTGTATTTTGGTCAGTCATTTAAGTCACTCTGTCTTTGTGTGAACTGAAATTGTCTTTTGCCTCAGAGACAATTGGTATCATTGTATTTGTATTTAACTGATGATTGTATATGGGTGTGTCCTTAGGGTGTGATTAGAGAATGAAAGCAGGTGTGTAGCTCTCCATTTGTCATCCAAGCTCCTCAATATAAAGTGGGTTTGGCTGCTTGTTGGCTGCTGCCTGTGGTCTATCAGGTGATACTGGTTCTTGCCCAGTGGATGGGGCCACAAAGTACTGTTGTGGCTGGGTTTTCTGGGCACAGTTGCTGTCCTCAGTTGGGTGGGCAGGATGAGAAAACATACACATAAGAGGGAAAAACAAACAAGCAAATCACAATTTTAAAAAAGAAAGAATAACAGAGAAAAATTAAAAATAAAATTTTAAAACAGAAAGAAAAAGGATACAGTAACCAAAAATAGAAGAGGAAAATAAAATCCAAAGAAGAGTAAAAGAAAAGAAGAAAGGGTGGAAGCACTAAACACAATTAATGAGTGGGGAGAAGAAAAGAGTCAAAACCAGAGAGTTGTGTAGAAAAATCAAGAAAAAAAAAGAAAGAAAGAAAAAGGGGGGGGGGGGAAGAAACAGAAGGAAACAGTAAAAGTGGAAATATAAAGGACAAAAAATAAGGGAAGAAAACAAGAAGGAGAAGAAAGAATAAAGAAACAAAAGCAATGAAACAAACAAACAAGAAAACCAGGACAGGTACAGATCCAGAGAGGAGAAAATTCTGAGGAGCCTCCAGCCAGCCAATGCGCTCAGACAGAGAGCAGGGAAGGGATAAACCAGTGGCACTCCCAGGCCTAGAAGGAGTTCCTATTGGCCTAGGTGTACATATGTTCAGGGCACCCAACCCAAAGGAGTGTTGTGATTGCCTCCTTCCCTAGTGTGTTGGATGGGAAAGAACCAAGCACTAGAGAACCAGAGAAAGGGTTAGGGCTGTTGATAAATGCCCACAGGACCCACCATTCCACTGTAAGCCTCAGCCTGAAAGTTCTCAGCTCTTGCTCCAAGTGGATCAGCAAATCTTGCTCCTCCCAAATAATTGCCTCGTTTGCAAGCAAGACTCCTGCCTACAGGCATTCAGTTGTACCTGCTCTGTGGCCTGGGAAGCCCACTGCTTTCACTTGTTCTCTAGTGCTTGTTTCTGCTGTAACTGCTTGTCCGTCCTCTGGTACCAAACTGTTCTGTCCCTAGGTCAGGAGGTTCATTGTACAGGGATGTCAGTGTCAAAAGGACTGCTCCACTGCTGGCTTTTTTCTCTGATGGTAGTGAGATCCCCGTCCTGCTGCTGAGATGGCTGATCTAATATCCATGCTAGAGCGGCAAGTTTTACAATTACGATGAACTCTGGTAACATCCACAGGCAAATTATTTCCTCCTATATCTTCTCCCACCTTCTCTTACTCAGACCTATCAGGAATAGAATTGTCTAATGGGAGTTACAAAGACTAAGGCTAGAAAGACTTAAATAATTTACTACATACATCACAATGTATATATTAGGTGTAACATATAGAACAAATGCTAAAAAAGCTATACAAAGAGTTACCTTTAAAAAATTACAGGTAAGTCAAAATACAATTCTAAAAAACATCAGGTAATGCACCAGAAAGCAGGAAAAGCAATAAAAAATTAAAAATCATAACAATCAGGAAATAAAATAAAATGTCAGACTTAAGCTCTAACCTGGCGGGGTCGAGCGCCTTCCTAGCCTAACCATTAGATCTTGGCTTTGAGGCGGGGTCGACCAACTTAGAGACCCACAAGCCCAGCCCAAAGCGTCTCACTACAACCCATTCGCCCCTGCTGCACTTCTGCCTCTTGATTGACATCCAAGGACAGAAATCCCGCCTTTGAGCCAGACTTAAGGGCCCTAACACAAGGAGATTCCTATTTAACAGCAACCACGCCACCGCCACTCGTCTGTCTGTCGTGCTGTGGTGGTTTGAATTGCTGTGATTCTGAGGGCTATGCCACCGGTATTTTAAATAACCAGCAGGGTCACCCATGGTGGACAGGTTTCAGATGAGCTTCCAAACAAAG
>NW_006411900.1:7984-11064 GCF_000296735.1 Chrysochloris asiatica
CATTGTCCGGAGAGAACAGTCACTGGAGAAGGATGTCATGCTGGGTAAGGTGGAGGGTCAGAGAAAAAGAGGAAGACTCCCAACGAGATGGATCAGCCAGGTGACATCATTGATGGTGTCAAGTGTGGCGGTGGTAGTGAGGATGGCCCAGGATCGGACATTGTTTTGTTCTGCTGTGCATGGGGTCTCTATGAGTTGGTTCCGACTCAATGGCACCTGACAACAACAACAAGCTCTAACCTATTAATAATTATTTAAAATACATTAGAATGTACTTTGGAGTTCTGCTGTGTCACTGTAGAATAAAGCACTGGACCACAAGGTCAATTTGAACTGCTTAAAAATCAGGGTTGCTATCAACTGGAACTGACTCAACAGCACTTATCAACAAAATAACAACAACAGAAGGTATTTAAAAGAGAGACTGGCAGAGTGGATTAAAAACATACCCAACTATATGCTGGCTACACGAAACTCAAACTATGAGGGAGCTTCATGGGAAAATTTCATTATCTTTTAGTTTAACTTTTTCCATGAACTTTTTGAGGCCCCCTCGTATAACCAAATAAGTAATTAAAATGATGGAAAAAGCTATATTAAGATTAAGTCCAAAAGTAGGGCTATAAAAGAACAGACACCTTTATTGAACAAAAATATTAAAAGGTGAAGCTGTTGTTTCTTGACATAGTCTCCTTCTAGATCTGTACATTTCTGGGGGCTGGGTTTCCAGGTATCTGACCCTTACTCAAAGAATTAAGCACTCTTTAATTTTTACCAAACTGTTAAAATGGCAGTTTTGGCATCCTCGAGGGACAGAAATCATCATATTTTAAATGCTCTTTGGGTTTTGGGAAAACGAAGAAGCCTGAAGGGGGGCAAGATCAAAGCTGTAGGGTAGATGGGGTCAGATTTCCCAGTGAAATTCTCCAAGGACAGCTTTTGCTCCCTGGAAAACGGGGCAGGTGTGTAGCTGTGTGGGGAAAAAATGTCAGTATACCTTTCCTGATCTTTACCTCACCAATGCAATTTTTAGTATTCTTAAAACCACTTCATAATAAACCCCTGTGATAGTCCTGTGTCTTTTTGAAAAAATCTGTCAAGATTACTCCTCAGGCCTTTTTATGAAGATGTCACCAAAAGCAAAAAAGGAAGCCTCTGCCCCTCCCAAAGCTGAAGCCAAAGCAAAGGGGTTGGTGGAATAGAAGGCAGTGCTGAATGGCATCTGCAGCCACACACACAAAAAGATCCATACGTCACCTACCTTACAGTGGCCTAAGACACTGAGGCTCCAAAGGTAGTCCATCTATCCTTGGAAGAGTGCCCCTAGGAGAAACAAGCCTGACCACTATGCCATCAGCAAGCTCCCTCTGACTACTGAGTCAGCCATGAAGAAGATTGAAGATAACACACCTGCGTTCATTGTGGAGGTCAAGGCCAACCTGCACCAGATCAAAAGGCTGTGAAGAAGCTCTGTGACATTGACGTCGCCAAGGTCAACACCTTAATCAGGCCTGATGGAGAAAAGAAGGCATAGGTTTCACTGGCTCATGGCTAGGATGCTTCGGATGTTGCCAACAAAATTGTGACCATCTAAACTGAGTCCGGAGTCCTGGAGTGACACTGTGGGTTAATGCGCCAGACTGCAAAGCCGTTTGAACTGCAAGGTCGGAGGTTCAAGCGCACCACCTGCACCTTGGAAACACTATACAGAGTCGCTATGGGTCGGAACCAACTCGACGGCACTTAACAACAACAACAAAACTGAGTCCAGCTGGCTAATTCTAAATATAATTTTTTTTCAATACAAAAAGAAAAAAAAAGGATTCCTTGGGAATCTCTAAAAAGAATGACCATGACCTTCTGAGCTGACCTCACTGCCTTGAGTTTTCCTGGTCCATCAGATTTCCTGGGAAGCCAGTGTTTTGTTTGGACTTGTTTTTGAAGACAAAAGACAAGTGTATTTCTGAGAGAACTTGTCTACAGCCACCCACTGATTGCAGAGACATGTTGGAACATTGTTCTGCTTGGAATAAACCTTTGCATGTAAGAACTGGAGCTCTAATAGCAATGCTTTGTCCTGGTGTGGCGCTGTGGGTTAATGCGTCAGGCTGCAAAGCCATTTAAACTGCAAGGTTGGCAGTTCAAGCTCACCAGATACTCCTCCGAAACCCTATATACGGTTACTAGGGGTTGGAACCAACTCTATGGCGTGTAACAACAACAGCGATGCAAACATTAATGAAAGGAAACAGAAATGGTTATATTAATGCCAGATAAAGTAGACTTCAGAGCGAAGAATATTATCAGATTCAGAGTTCATTGTATAATGAAAAAAAAAAAAGTAAATCCACCAAGAAGACATAACAATCCTAAATGTGTATGTAGCAACCAAGAGGGTTACAAAATATGTAAAACAAAAAAGGAGAAATGGAAAACTCCATAGTAATAGTGGAGACTTCAACACCAATACCCCTTTCTCAAGAATTGATAAAACAATTAGAAAATCAGTAAAGATACAGAAAAAACAATATCATTCACAGAGTTAATCAACATTTTTACAACATTTCACCTATGATAGCACAATACGTATTCTTTTCACATGTCCACAGAACATGTATCAAACAGACCACACCCCAGGCCATAAAATAAACCTCAGAAAATTCAAATGAATTGAAATCATACGCAGCATGTTCTTTAACAGCAGTGGCATCAAGCTAGAAATTAGTAGCAGGAAGAGAACTGGAAAATTTCCAAACACTTGGGAAATGACACATTTTTTATTATTCCAGAGGTGAGAGAGAGCGCCTCAAGTGAAATAACAAAAAAGGCACATCACACTGCGTGGAAAAGAAAATATGTCTGTGGGACACAGCTAATGCAGTGCTGACAGGGAAATTTATACTGCTAATACACATATTGGAGCTCTGGTAGCATAGTTACGAATCAGGCTGCGAACCACAAGGTCAGTGGTTCAAAACTACCAGTTGCTCCATGGGAGAAAGATGAGACTTTCTGCTCCTGTAAAGATTTATAGCTTCAGAAACCCTGTACAGGGTCGCTATGAGTGGGAACCAACTCCA
>NW_006411901.1:0-1082 GCF_000296735.1 Chrysochloris asiatica
CAGAGACTCTTTCAATAACGAAAGTTGAGTCTTGAATTTTTTTCTTCAGTTTCCCCAGCTTGAGAAATGCTGAGCATGTTCTTCCTTTTTGGTTTCCTGATTCCAGATCTTTGCACATTTTGTTGTAATATTTGGCTTTATCTTCTTGAGGTGATCTTTGAAATTTTCTGTTTAGCTCTTGGACTTCCTCATTTCTTCCATTTGCTTAAGCATCTCTATGCTGGAAAGCAAGTTTCAGTATCTCTTCTGACATCCATTTTGACTTTTTCCTTCTTTTTTGCAAATGGCAAATAAGCACATGAAAAAGATGTTCAACATTATAAATCAGGGAAATGCAAACCACAGTACACACTCACCAGAAAAACTGATATGAAAAGGCTGACAATTCTAAATGATGATGAGACTGTGGAGCAATAGACACATTGATACATTTTTGGAAACATAGAAGAAGAATCTATAGTTGGAAAATATGACCTTGGTTATAGAAACAATGCTGGAGATCACATGATAGAATTTTGCAAGGCCAATGACTTCTTCATAGTTGATGCCCTTTTTCAACAACTCAAATGGCAGCTATGCACATGAACCTCATCAGATGGAATGCACATTATTCAAACTGACTACATCTGTTAGAAGAGACCATGAGAAGCTCAAGATCATGAGCTAAAACAATTGTGGAACAGACCATCAATTGCTCATATGTAAATTTAGACTGAAGTTGAAGATAATCAAAACAAGTCCACAAGAGACAAAAAATTGACCTTGAATATGGTGGTGATGGTTGTTGTTGTTAAGTGCTGTCAAGTCAGTTCTGACTCATAGTGACCCTGTATAGGGTTTCCTAGGAACAGCAGGTGAGTTTGAACCATCTACCATGTGGTTCAAACCGACTTTGCAGTCTAGCGCATTAACTCATGCACCACACCAGGGCTCCAAATATGGTGGTGGTGGTTACATGACATGAAGTCAGTTCCAATTTATAGCGACCCTCTATAGGGTTTCCAAGGCTATAATTCTTTATGAGAGCAGAAAGCCTCAGCTTTTTTGTGAGGAGTGACTGGTAGATTTGAACTGCTGACTGC
>NW_006411901.1:3057-4979 GCF_000296735.1 Chrysochloris asiatica
GTGAACGGCTGGCCAGACACAGCTCAGCCACCTTGTGAAGATGGTAGCGGAAGAAGGCCTGGCAGAACAGATTCATGCGGGCAACAGAAAGGTACGATTTCTTCCTTTTCCCCACACTCCTCTGGTGAACAGAAATGTGGCCCACTCCCACCCTCGCCCACCCCCAGCGCAGACTCTGTTCTCCGAGAGTTTGGAGCTTCATGGTTGGGAGCCACGCCAGTGTAAGGTAGGGGCTGGCTGCGTGGCTTTGGTGTGCTGTTTTGGTGCCTGGATTCAGGGGGGCATGGATCCAGACCTATAAAACCCACAGAGCCACCCGACCAGTATTTAACCAGTCACCCTGCCCTCAGCTTCCCTGTGGTCCTAACAGACACTGAAACCAACTATATTCAAGGGCCCCACAAACTACTTACAGATTGAGCGCTCTGAACATAGATAACATCAAGACCAATAGGAACTCCATCTAGGGTCAGGAACTCTGCTGTCACATCCCTTCTACAACTACCTCATGATCTCCCTGAGTTTCAGGAACCCTCCAGAGATTTCTCCCCTCCAGGTCCAACAACTGCACTGTTTGTTTGTACAGATATGACAACCTCACAATGCCCCAAAGACAACAAGACATACAGAGTCGCAAGACATTTCTGAGGAAGAAAAAGCTAATAGATCTAACTGAAAAATAATTCAAAAGAATGATAATTAGGTATTTTCAAAGGATCAATAGAAAGATCAAGGAAAGCAATGCAAAAACAATAAAAACATAAGAAGAATTCATAAAAACACTACAAAAACAAGCAGACAAAATAAATCCAAATTTTGAAACAACAAAAACCTGGAGTAGAAATCCAGAAGATTAATACTGAGAACTCAGTAATGGGCAATACACTGAAAGGGCAAAGGAGCCCGAATTAGTGAGTTTGAAGATAAATCTCTCAGTACTAGTTAGTATGCTAGAACAATCAGAAAAGAGAATGAAAAAATCTGAAGAAATCCTAAGAGTTATGTGGGACAGCATGAAGACGAACAACTTACAGGTGATCAGACTCCCAGAACAGGAAGACATACACAGAGAAAATTGTTGAAGAGTTGTTGGAAGAAAGCTTCCCTAATATCATGAGAGATGAGAAGATAAGCAAACAAGAAGCTGAACAAACCCCAAACAGGATAGATCCCAAAAGAAAAATCACCAAAACATATCGTCAAACTTGTCAAAATCAAAGACAAAGAAAGAATCCTGAGAGCAGCTCAGGAAAAACAAAAAGTTACCTACAAAGGAGAACCAATAAGACTAAACCCTGATTTCTCAACAGAAACTATGCAGACAAGAAGGCAATGGAATAACATACTGAATGTAAAGAAATTAAATGTACCTGTCAAGAGACATCAAAAGATGAAATGAAATGCATATAGGTCTCTTGTGATACAATAGTCAGTAATTGTTATCAGGACTGATTGTGAGGGTTGGAAAAGTAAAGGTAGACGTTTTATAGCAAGGAGGGGAGTGATTAACTTTTCAGTCTAGGAGTGGAGGTCCCTAGGACCATCAATGGAGAAGAGCGGAGAGCGGGACCCTACCCAGAGAAGCAGTGATGGAGACAGAGACGATAGAGCAGCTGGGGACTTGAGATCCAGAGAGGGAGAGGGGCTGTGTACTGACAACTGGGAGTGGGGCAGACTTGCAGGGTATACCCTTTGATTGGTTGATGATGCATGGAGGGGATTGTAACCATGACAATGAAGCGATATACAATAGAATGAAGGTAAAACTAATGTTCTCCCATGTAGACTATCACATAATTCACAATAAAACATTAAAAAAAAAGAGAGAGAGAGAGACATCAAAAGATAGGGACAGCCTAAATGACCATCAATAGAGAATGGTTAAACAAACTTTGGTACATACACACAATGGAATACTATAA
>NW_006411901.1:6702-8381 GCF_000296735.1 Chrysochloris asiatica
TAGTGGTTACGAATCGGGCTGCGAACCGCAAGGTCAGCAGTTTGAAACTACCAGCTGCTCCACGGGAGAAAGAGGAGGCTTTCTGCTCCCGTAAAGATTTACAGCCTCGGAAACCCTGTTCAGGGTCGCTATGGGTCGAAACCGACTCGACGGCACATAACAACAACAAACAACATTGATAGAAAAGAAAGAGGGTCATTCGTTTCTTACATTCAGAGTTCTTAGCAAATGCTCTTATTAATTCCATTGTTTTCAACTAAAGTCCTTAGGGCTTTCTAGGCATACAATTGTGTACTCAGAAAAATAAAAAACAAAACTTCATTTCTGATTGGCCATCATTTATATAGAATGCTTTATCTCTCTTGTTGGATTCATTTGTCTTCAAAACAATGTTGAATAATAAAGGTAATCATTCTAAAAGAAATATCTTAACATCTGAGTATTTATTATACTACTTGCCAGATAAAGAAGGAGACACGGGAATTGGAGAAAGAAGTGAATTACAAGTTTCACTGTCTCGGTAAACTATTATCCCCATTATCACAAGACCACAAAAAATGGATGGTACCCAGCTCCTATTACTAAACGTTTTGATCAAGATCATGATCAAAAAGAGAAAAAACATCGAACAGAAACTTTAAATTCATATGGGAACCAGACTTAGTGGATTCTTTCAGACTGAAGGGACCCCAGAATCTAATGACTGGATATGATCTTTAAATCTTGAGACAAAACTATCACATGAAGTCATAAACTTTATGTCATAGTTTAACCGAATTAATAAAGAATATTAGAGAGGAATAGTAAAAGTATTATAGACTACCAGCTCTACTAGCATAGTGGTAACGAGTCAGGCTGCTAACCTCAAGGTCAGTAGTTTAAAACTACCAGCTGTTCCACAAGAGAAAGATGAAGCTTTCTGCTCCTGTAAAGATTTACAGCCTCAAAAACCCTATGAAGGGTCGCTATAAGTCGGAACTGACTTCACAGCACACCACCACCACCATCACCAAAGGCTGCCAGAAGAACAAAGAAATTTGTGTTGGAAGATGTACAGCCAGAATGGTCTTGGAAGCCAGGTTGACCAAACTTCGCCTCTCATACTTTGGACATATTATCAGGAGGGACCAGTCCTTGGACAAGGGTATCATGTTTGGTAAAATGCGGGGTTGGAGAAAAAGAGGAAGACCCCCAAGGAGATGGATTTACACAGTGTATATAAGGTTTCCAAGGCTGCAAAACTTTATGGGAGCAGAAAGCCTCACTGTTTCTCCTGAGGGCAGCTGGTAGATTCAAACTGCTGACCTTGCAGTGAGCAGCCTAACATGTAACCCACTGCTCTACCAGAGCTCCTTAACAACAACAAAAAAAGATCCTACTTGCTATTAGATTTTTGGTAACATCTTTATCAATTTGTAATTTCTATTTTTCTCTCATGCTGTTTTGTTAGGAATGACTTTTAATCATTTTCAATAGACTTTTCAGCATTTATTAATATATCATATCATTTTCGTCTTTTAAATTACTGTCACAATGAAATATGCTTATATATTTCCTAACACTACAACATTCTGCATTCGTGGAAGAAAGCGCTTGATTTTATTGTGTTATTATTTTATAGAGTACTCAATGCTATTTTGAGTATGTATTCACCTAACTTGAACTTTGGTCTTTTTTTT
>NW_006411901.1:9160-10053 GCF_000296735.1 Chrysochloris asiatica
GGACTCCTGTCCCTGCTCCTAGGTAAAACCTCTCTGCCATTGCTCTGGAGAAAGACACAGCTACCCACTTTTCTTGGAGTGACACTCTTTTCGATGAATGGGTGCTGCAAGAGAGGGTGGTGGTTGTTGTTGTCAGGTGCCATCAAGTCGGAACCGACTCATAGCGACCCCATGCACAGCAGAACAAAACAATGCCCGATCCTGGGCCACCCTCACTACCGCTGGTAGTAGCTGGTATTTTCAACTTGCCCCTCATACCTTTATGCTATGAGTGAGCTTAGACAGAGTGATCAGGGCTCTGTCTCTTTGGTCTGCCATGGTTAGGGTTGAATTTTCCCTGCATGAGTTGGAGCTGGGTAAAGGAAAGAAGTCTTGGTTCTCATGGCTGCATTTTCCTATTATAGTCTCTGCAACATGGAAGTGGAGGTGGGGAGGATAAGAAATGCTGGCAACATGTCCTTCCCAGAAAAAACTGTTGCCCTAGACTAGGAACTTGGGGAATGAAGCATTCATCGTCTTCTTTTTTAAAAATTTATCTTTATCTGGTTACAGTAATGTTGTTGTTGTTGTTAGGTGCCATCGAGTTAATACCGACCCATAGCAACCTTATGCACAACAGAATGAGACACTGCCCAATCTTGGGCCAACCTCACTACTGTTGCCATGCTTGAGTCCATCAATGCTGCAACCTGGCCAATCCATCTCATTGGGAGTCTTCCTCTGACCCTCCACCTTACCAAACATGATATCCTTCTCCAGCAACTGCTCCCTCCTGACAATATGTTCAAAGTATCAGAGACGAAGTTTGGCCATCTTGGCCTCCAAGGAGCACTCTGGCTGCACTTCTTCCAACACAGATCTGTTGGTTCTTTTGGCAGCCCATGGCACTTTCA
>NW_006411902.1:0-1091 GCF_000296735.1 Chrysochloris asiatica
CTCTTGTAGACAGCATATTGAAGGATTCTGTTTTCTTATCCATTCTGCTCCTTATGTCACTTGACTGGTACATTTAATCCACTTACATTCAGTATAATTGTTGATAGATACGTATGTATTTATTGTCATTTTTCTGTGTGTTTCTTTGTGGTGCTGCTGGATTCTTTGTTCCACATAATTTTTTATGCTGAGTTCACTTGTGGATTTTCTTGTCATTTTCATTTCTATTGTGTTAATGTTGACTAAATTTTTCTGATTTTCCTCTTTTTATATTTGATGTGCAGATATATTATTTTTCTTTGAAATTACCCTATAATTTATTAATGTCTCCTCCTGATTTCAACAATCTGTTTTCTTTTGAAATCTACTTGACTTCTTTGCCATTTGGAAGTTCTGTATTTACACAATTTTCTTTCTTTGCTTTGTAGTTGACTTCATTATGAATATGTTTCCCTATTTTCATTCTTGTAGGTTTGTTTTAGTTTTAATACTTCTACATCTGGATTGAGTTCTGGATGTTGTTGCCATATATGGTAATCTCAGGCTGTTGTCTGCTGTTGTTGGTTCTCAGTCCAAACAACACCCTTTAGCTTTTTTTGTAAAGTTGGTCTTGTCATTACAAATTCCTTTCATTTGTGTTTATTAGGAAATGTCCTAATCTTGTCATCATATTTTAGGGCCAGCTTTGCTGGGTATACAATACTTGTTTGGAAATTTTTTCTTTCAGAATTTTGTACATGCCATCCCATTGGCTTTTTGCCTGCATTATTTCTGCAGATATCTGAACTTTGTCTTGTTGGTTTTCCTTTGTAAGTAATGTTTTGTTTTTCCTGAGCTGCTTTCAGGAATCTTTCCTTGTCTTTGAATTTGGAAAGTTTGATTATGATATGTCTGGGTGATTTTCTTTGTGGATCTACCCTGTTTGGGGTTCATTCATCTTGTTAGCTGCGTATCGTTTTGTCTTTCATGATGTTAGGGAAGTTTTCTTCCAACAATTCTTTGACAATTTCTCTGTGTTTTTTACTGTTTCTTCCTGTTTTGGAATTACAATTACCCTTAAGTTGTTCTTCTTCATGATGTCTCACAGAACT
>NW_006411902.1:1410-4557 GCF_000296735.1 Chrysochloris asiatica
TTTCCTTGATCTTTCTGTCATTTGTTGAATATTGCAAAATATCATTCTTTTCAGTCAATTCCCTAAACCATTTTTTCTCAGAAATGTTTTCTGTTTTTGCATTTTGGTCATTTGTTTGAGCCACTCTCTCTCTTTTTTTTTTTTAGGTTTTGGACAAACTTTTTCTTTAGTATTCTGTAGTTGTTTAACACACACTTAAATGGTATTAATGGGAGGAGTGGGAAAGGGGACGCTCTTGCAGAATCCCAAGGAAATGTCAGAAAGGCAATATATGGCCAACATTATCCTTTTATTTTGGGTTTACTGGGTGAATAGCACTTTCCTTACTTAAGCATCTATCTCAGGTTTTGCACACTGAGACCACTGAGATTTTAGCTTGAAGACATCCTGAAATCTATGAGTAGCAAACCCAATCACTCTTCTAATATCTAGTTTGTTTATATAGACAGAATGATTCATCTTTCTATTTTAGATGGCTAGATGTTTGTGAAAGATATCAGTATTGTTTGCCTCATTTACTGGGAAAAATCAAATAGGAAGTGGCCTTCAGGGACACTTGAGAATTACAACACTAGTACACAAGTCAAGTCTTACACATTTAACATTTCCTTATTAAAAGCAATGTCATAAAATCAAATAAAATCAAACAGGTTTTACTTTATTTTTACCTCACAAGAAACATAAAAAATTATGGAGGAGTACTTAACAGGATTTTTTTTTTTTTTTTTTTTTTAAGTAGCACAATTGGTGGTTATGACAGAATAGATTTCACTTTTTGTTATTTTTCTTTTAACAGGGATTTTGGTCCAAAGTTTTCTTTTTGTTTTTAGAATCTGCTTCTGCCTCCTCCTCTATCAGATCAGCTTCCTCCATGGCCACCACTTCTTGGTGCTCCGTGGCTTGAACTGCTGCAGGAATCACATGGAGGAGGGAACCCCCTTTCCATAGAACGAGGAAGCCTTTTTCTTGTCTGCCAACCCTATCACAACCACTTGAGTAGAGATCACTTTGGCTGCTTGAGTAACTGTCACAACCTCCACAATATCCATCTCCTGAGCTGCTGTAATCATCATAGCGATTACTTCCACCATAAAATGGCAGGGGCCCTCGTGTAGGTGGAGCCCTATGTGAGTTACCAGAGCTCTCATCAGAATCTCTGTAGAAGCCTCCACGCGGATGGCCTGAGTTGTCATGATCATGACCAGAGCCGTCTCTATCACTATAGCCTCTGGATGGATAGTCATCAAGTGAACTGGAATGACCATAATTGTTATATGTACAATCTCTTGGTGGTGGTGTATAATCTCTTGTATCATGAGAACGTGGGTAATCTCTGCTTGAATAGCTGTTTTTAGTGGAATAGCCATTATCTCTTGGTGACAGGTACACATCTCTACGAGAGGGCAGGGGTTCTCTTCTTGGTGGTTCTCCACAACTATCTCTTTCACATGATACAGGGGCTTTGCCTCCCATTCTGCTGCTACTGTGAACTGGTCCTGAAGGAGCTGATCTTTTATGAGGGGGACTACCACTTCGTGGTGGTGGTCTTCTGTTTACTGGAAGTGGTCCCCTGGAAGAACTCATGTTAAAATTCATGGAATAGCCACTATCATCCATGAGTCCCCCATGTGAAGGGGGTCCCCTGTTATCTCCACTGCATCCTTTTCCACCTTTAAGGCCTCTTGGTGGGCTTCTACTTCTTGGAGGTGGTGGGTGTCCATGCCTGCCACTTTCAAATGTTGGTTTAGTGGCGTGTTCCACCTTGATAGCTTTCCCATCCATAGACTTTCCATTTATATCTCTGGCTGCATCTTTGGCATCTGCTGGGCTTTCAAAAGTGATGAAAGCAAATTCTCTAGATTTGTTGGTTTCACGGTCTTTCACCAAGAGTACTTTGACAATTCATCCATATTTGCCCAATGCTACTGCCAGAGTGTTCTTATTTGTTTCTGTATTGAACCCTCCATTGAAGAGTTTTCCAGGGCAGTCAACTTCAACCATTTTTCCCTAGTGGTGAAATGTTCGTGAAGTGACGACAGTTTCCAGATCCTACTTGGCTCACCTAGAGGTGATTCGTTGTGGCTCAGCACGAGTGCTGACTGTAAAGTCAGAGAAAGGAAGGAGGAAGCACTACTGTACAACGAGATGAGCCACTCTTCCTTGTTTCATCGTGTGAGCTAAAGTTTTCTGTGTCTCTGTGAGGTTGTCATATTTGTAATAACAGTGTAATTTTTGGACCCAAAGGAGAGAGATCTCTGGTTGGCTCCCTCAATTCAAGGAGCTCATGATGCTGTTGTAGAAGGGATGTGACATCAGAGTTCCTGGCCTAACAGTAGTTCTATTGGCTTCAATGTTATCTATGGTTCAGTGTACTGAATTCAGAAATAGTGCCTGGAGGCTCTTGATGGATCTGGTTTCAGCATCTGTTAGGACAACAGGAAACTGGGGGCAGGGTTATTGCTCTGCTTGTTTGGTAGCTCTGAAGATTTTGTATGTCTTACACCAAATTCAGTTTCCAAAGTAGCACATTAAAGGGTGCAGCTGGCCCCCAACTCACACTGTCATGGTTCTCTGCCCTGTAACACTGAACTCCCAGACAAAAGGGCCTGCACTAGGGGTGGATGAGGGTTTGAGCTGGCCATACCTATGGCCACTAGGACAGCATGGGGAAAGAGAAGAAATCACACCTTTCTCATCACCTGCACAACCTGCTTTGCCAGGCCTCCCTCACAAGATGGCTGAGCTGTGTCTGGCCAGCCGTTTACCAGTCAGTTTTTCTCTTTCGCCATTCCTGTTCAGAGTATCCTCTCAGCAAACACTCTACCCACTGCTCTAGTCTTTCTTTGAAGTTCAGTGGTCTAGAATTTTCATCTGGGTCTGTTTTATGTTGTCTCCTACATCTTTGTTGTGGAGGGTTCATGTATTGTGTCTGCCTTATCTGCCATCTTTCCAGAAGTCCCAGCCCTTCTTTCTTGAGGTTTAGAGTAGATGTTAACAGGACCAGCTGTGGTCTCAAAGCCAGCCAGTGCCAGAGCTCCAACTTCCTGATGTGGCTTGAGATGCCCCCTATTCCCTCTGGACACCTCTAAGTCTTAAAAAGATGGACATAGAGCCGGTTCCAGGATTATTGCTGTTGTTAAGTGTTTC
>NW_006411902.1:6071-8086 GCF_000296735.1 Chrysochloris asiatica
GAACCGACTCCACGGCATATAACAACAACAACATCTCCTCTACCTTACCCCAAATAACCAAGAAAGAGAGACTTTAGGTAGAATTTGAAACCAAAACCTTCCGTGATGCTTATCTGACCTGCGGTAAGTCACTCTCCTCTCTGGAATCATAATTCTCCATCTCTAAAAGAAGATGTGGGATTAATGATAGCAATCCTGGTTCTAGACTCATCCCAGGGAGAGGTGGGAGGAAAGCGATGTGCTCAGGGCCCATGTAGAAGAAGAGACCTGGTCCCTGTTTGTGTCCCTCCCCTACAGGCAAGGTGAAATGAAATCTCTGGGGCTCCACCCAGCTCAAGGTCCCCTCACTTCAACAGTTCTAGTGCCTTCTCTTTCCACTCGGTCTTGAGGGCCCCCTTGCCATCTGTCCCCTTCCGTGGCCCCCACATCTGGGTTCTGGGTCAATTTCCACTCAAGAGAGACCTCAGTGAGTGATGAGCTAGGCTCACCTTGGTTGATGTCTCTGTGACCACCTGGTTAGGAGGAAAGGGCAGAGAAAAGAAGGTGACTTGCATGCCCTAAGGCACCTGACCAGGACTCCAACCCTACCATCCCTGTCCCGCAAAACCTCCTCCCATTCTGCTGATCTCTTTAGACTGATTCCTGGCCTACATACCTCTCTTTCAGGGCCCCACGAGGTGTTCCCTTCAGCTCATTTTGAAAAGCCCTCACCGCCCTGACCTTGATCATTGTCATGGATGCTTCCTCCCCTTACCCTTCCACTTTCGGGGTCAGCAATTCTTGTCCTCCAGCCATTTTCACCTAGTAAGGCTTTATCCTCCTTTCTCACCTACAGCCTGGGATGCCTTAACAGGAGGGGCCGAAGGCGGAGCCTCTTCAGACTTAGGAATCAACAGCAGCAGCTGTAGCAGGAGCAGCCAGAGCCTGTGTCCAGTGGTGGGAGCCACCTCAGCACCCATCGTCAGTATCCAGGTCGAATGGCCCCTGTGGACCAACAGAGGAAGCAGCACCAGAGCTTTCCCCTGACCCCGCCCATGACCTAGCCCCTAGGCTGAGGCCTGAGCCAGCCTGGAGCCTGGCTTAAGACCCTGTCCCCAAACCTAGGTAACGCACATATGAGAACAACAGGAAAGGATATTTTTCTTCATCCCTAGATTGTAAACTCCAGAACACAAGGAAATTATTCTATTCAGCATGTGTCTAGGAGGAAAAGAGTATGGGAAATTCACTGTGCATCGTATACACTAATAGCAGTTTAATAATTGCCTGTTGTCATCGGGTCAATTCCAATTGCAGTGACCCTATAGGACACGGTAGAACTGCCCCATAGGATTTCCAATGCTATGAATCTTTCTGAAAGTAGACTGCTACATCTGTCTTCTGGAGGTGGCTGATATGGGGTCAAACCAATGCCTTTTGGCTGCACTTAGCAGCTGAGCACTTAACCACTGAGTCACCAGGACTCCTTAATTTAGTAACTACTGGTAACGAATCAGGCTGCTAACCTCAAGGTCAGCAGTTCGAAACTACCAGCAGTTCTGTGGAGAAAGATGAGGCGTTCTGTTCCCGTAAAGATTTATAGCCTCGGAAACACAGTGCACGGGCACTATGAGTCGGAACCGACTCTACGGTACTTAACAACAACAACAATTGGAGTTCTAAAGAGCTCTGGTAACGTTGTTGTTGTTTTTGTTACGTGCTGTGGAGTAGCTTCCGACTCATAGCGACCCTGTACAGGGTTTCCAAGGCTGTAAATCTTTACCGGAGCAGAAAGCCTCATCTTTCTCCCGCAGAACAGCTGGTAGTTTCGAACTTCTGACCCTGAGGTTTGCAGCCTAATTCGTAACCACTACTAATGCGCCAGACTGCAAAGCCATTTGAACTGCAAGGTTGGCAGTTCAAGCTCACCAGTCACTTCTCGGAAACCCTATATAGGGGTTGCTATGGGTCGGAACCAACTCGACGGCACTTAACAACGACAACAACATTGGAGTTCTGGTATCCGGCTGTAAGAT
>NW_006411902.1:9040-9580 GCF_000296735.1 Chrysochloris asiatica
TCAAATTGAAAGAACTGAACTTGCACTATTGAAGGAAAATCATAAAATCCTTGTATTTTGATGTTTTCTTAATTCAGTGAAACTTGCTTTGTAGTCTAAAATATGTTCAATTCTGATAATGATCCATGTGCACTGGAGAAAATGTTACTGTTAAGTGTATTGCTTTGCATGCGGAGCTTCAAAAAGTTCATGGAAAAATGAATGAAAATACAATGGAATTTCTCCACAAACATTTTTGAAACTCCCTTGTATATGTGTCTATGAGGTCAAATTGGTTGATTATGCTATGTAGAAATTCTGTATCTTTGTTGAATTTCTTTCTAGCTCTGGTAGCGTAGTGGTTACGAATTGGGCTGTGAACTGCAAGGTCAGCAGTTCGAAACTCAGCTGTTCTGTGGGAGAAAGATGAGGCTTTCTGCTCCTGTAAAGATTGACAGCCTCGGAGACCCTGTACAGGGTCGCTGTGAGTGGGAATCGACTCCACGGCACATAACAGCAGCAGCAGTTCTATTGATAGTGGAAAGTGGCATGTTTAAGTCT
>NW_006411903.1:0-1625 GCF_000296735.1 Chrysochloris asiatica
CAGGACCCTACCCAGAGAAGCAGTGAAACCAGAGATGGAGGCAGAGAAGATGACGTTGAGAAATGGAGCGGCTGGGGACTCTAGACCCAGAGAAGGAGAGGGGCTGTGTGCTGATGACTGGGGGGCAGGCTTGCAGAGTATACCCTTTGGTTGATTAATGGTACATGGAGGGAATTATTTATAACCATGGCAATGAAACGATATACGATAGGATGAATATAAAGCTAATGTTCTCCCATGTAAAGTATCACATAATTCACAATAAAACATTTAGGAAAAAAAAATGGGATAAGTTACTAAACAAATGGATTGTTGTTGTTGTTGTTATGTGCCCTCGAATTGGGTCTGACCCATAGCGACCCTGTATTAGGTTTATGAGGAGCAGCTGGTGAGCTTGAACTACCAACCTTGCAGTTCAAACGGCTTTACAGTCTGGGGCATTAACCAACAGCACCACACCAGGACTCCAATAAATGGATTACTATAGCTTTAAAGAAAAATGAAAAACTTGGAAAGAGAGGAAATCTGATTTCCAGAGTTAGCACATTATAACAGTTAAATGTCCAATTATCAACAACAAGAAAATCACACAATGTGCAAAGAAACAGATGACCCACTGAAGAGAACAAAAATAAAGTGAAAGAGGCTGTCCCTGAAGAAATTCAGACAATGAACTTAATGCGTAAAAACCTTAAAACAACTGTATTACTGAGACACTGTGCTTATGTTAACAATGGTGGAAAAACGAGGAAAGGATGAGTGATGGCTCACCAACTTAAAGAATAAAATTCATGTCACTGGCAAGTATTTTGTGACATATAGGAGAGAGCTTCAAAAAGTTCATGGAAAAATTCTATTATCATTTCAATTCTAATTTTCCATGAGCTTTTTGAAGCCCCCTGTATATTTACCATAATTTTTTAAACTACATTAAATATAATCAAAGGGTTCAAGGAAAACACAGACTAAAAGAAAATCAGAAAACCTAATTTACAGCCTCTGAAACCCTATACAGGGTCGCTATGAGTCGGAACCAACTACAAAACACATAACCACCACCACCACCAAAGGATTTCACCGAAAGAGGAAAAGGAGAACTCACAGACCTGGGGGCGGAAAACATTGGCAATGATATATCAAACAAAGGACTTCTCTCTAAAATGTATAGAATACTTTTAATTCCTCAACAAGAAAATTAATTTTTTAACCCAATTAAAAAATGAGCAGAGGAAATGAACAGACACTTCAAGAAGACACCCAAGTGAAAAACAGCAATGAAGTTGAGAGTTAAGTCCGACCACATTCAATAGACTCCTGTGATCCTGGGTGGAGACCTGGTTGACCAGCAGTATTGCAAGACCCGGGGACTCCTGGGCCCAGAGACAGTGACATGGCCACAGAGGTGGCGAGCGAAGCGTCCAGCTGGTATGAAGTGAGCAGAGATGCACAGGAACACCCACACTTGCAGATACTACCCACTTGACCTGGCTTCAATGGCTGGATGATCAGAACTCAACTAGAAGAAGAATGAAGAGGGAGAAAAAGAGTAACCCACTACAATTTGATGAACTTTACCTATAAGTATGGATGTAGTAGCTCAAAAAAAGGGAATAAATCTTTACAGC
>NW_006411903.1:3940-5125 GCF_000296735.1 Chrysochloris asiatica
TGGTTAAGCAAACTTTGGTGCATACACACAGTGGAATGCTATGCAACATTGAAGAATAACAATGAATCTGCAAAACACTTCACAATATGGATAAACCTGGAGGACATCAGGCTGAGTGAAATTAGTCAATCACAAAAGAACAAATATTGTATGAGACTGCTGTTGTAAAAAGTTAAGGTTTTCTTGATAAAAGAAATATTCCTGATGGTTATGTGGGGTGGTTTTACCCATGGTTAAAGGGTAGACACATGTTAACATGGGTGACAGGGCAGGCAATATAAAATAAGAGAGTTTGGCTGAGGGAATATAAAGATAGCAAGAGACATTGTGAAGAATGCAAGTTAAAGGAACTACAGGTAAATACCATTAACTGATGGAACATTGTAATGAAGGAAAGCATATGATTTGCTGAATGTAAAACTGATGGTCTGCTGAGCAAATGCTATGAGAAACTGAATTGTATGAAGAAGAACATGGCAGTATTTGATGAAGACTCACTAACAACTGGTGAGGCACAGGTGACACATCCTTGCTTGCTGAAAATGAAAAGGACTTAAGATACATACTGATGAAGATCAAAGACCACAGCCTTCAGTATGGGTTGCACCTCAATGTAAAGAAAACAAAACTCCTCACCACTGGATCAATAAATAGCATCCATATAAATGGAGATAAGATTAAAGTTGTCAAAGACTTCATTTTGCTCAGATCAACTGTCAACACTCATGAAAGCAGCAGTCAAGAAATCAAACATCATATTGCTTTGGGCAAATCTGCTACATGAGGCCTCTTTAAAGCGTTGAAGAGTACCTCACCCAAGCCATGGTATTTTCAATAACCTCATATGCATGTGAAAGTTGGACAGTGAATAAGATAGACCGTTGGAGAATTGATGCATTTGAGTTATGGTGTTGGAGGAGAGTATTAAAAGTACTATGGATTGCCAAAAGAACAAACAAATCTGTGTTGGAAGAATAACAGCCAGAATGCTCCTTGGAAGCCAGGATGACCAAACTTCATCTCTCATATTTCAAACATATTATCAGGAGCGACCAGTCCCTAGAGAAGGATATTATGTTTGGTAAAGTGGAGAGTTGGAGAAAAAGAGGAAGATCCCCCAAAGAGATGGATTGGCAGAGTGGCAGGAGCAATGGGATCAGGCATTGCAATGATTGTGAGGTTGGC
>NW_006411903.1:5790-6311 GCF_000296735.1 Chrysochloris asiatica
AAAAATCAACAGAAGGCAAAAGAAGTTGGTAATGAAGGAAATGGGTGGCAAAAAAGTATAGCACATACAGAAAAACATATAGCAAAATATAAAAAGAATGCACTTCTTTATCCATAATTACTTAAAATATTTGTTGTTGTTAGGTGCTATTGAGTTATTTTTGACTCATAGCAACCATATGCACAACAGAATGAAATACTGCCTGGTCCTGGACCAATTTCATAATCGCTGTTACAC
Source organism: Chrysochloris asiatica (assembly GCF_000296735.1). Lineage (NCBI taxonomy): Eukaryota > Metazoa > Chordata > Mammalia > Afrosoricida > Chrysochloridae > Chrysochloris > Chrysochloris asiatica. Next base: position 6,028 of record NW_006411903.1, read on the forward strand.
TGGAGCCTATTGCTGGTGCCACTGTGAAAATCCATCTCATTGGGGTGTCTCCCTTTTTTTGAGGACCCTCCACTTTACCAAGCATGGCATCTTTCTCCAGAGACTGGTACCTCCTGATAATATGAGCAACATATAATAACCTCATATGCATACGAGAGCTGGACAGTGACTAGGGAAGACCATAGAAGAATTGATGCTTTTGAGTTATGATGCTGGAGGAGAATATTGTGTTGGAAGAAGTGCAGCCAGAGTGCTCCTTAGAGGCCAAGATGGCCAAACTTCAT
>NW_006411903.1:8461-10004 GCF_000296735.1 Chrysochloris asiatica
CACTGAAAACCTTATGAAGAGCATTATGAGGAACATTTTATGTCCTAGACACCAAAGACTGAAAACCAGAAGGGTTGTAGGATGGCATCAAGAACATCCTACAGGAAGAAAGCAAAAGTTCATTAAAAAAAAAACAAGAAAGAAGGAAAAGACAAAAATGATGTCAGAAGAGACACTGAAACTAGCTCTCCAGCATAGGTATGCTAAAACAAATGAAAGAAATAAAGAGGTAAAAGAGCTAAATAGAAAATTTCAAAAGGCAGCTTGAGAAGACAAAGTCAAATATTATAGTGAAAAGTGCAAGGACCTGGAGTTAGAAAACCAAAAGGAAAGAACACACTCAGCATTTCTCAAACTGAAAGAACTAAAGAAAAAATTCAAGCCTTGACCTGCATATTGAAGGATTCTCTGGGAAAAACACTGAATGATGCAAAAAGTATCAAAAGAAGATGGAAGGAATATACAGAATCACTATACCAAAAAGAAATGGTTGGTGTTCAACCATTTCAAGAGATAGCATATGATCAAAAACCAGTGGTCCTGAAGGAAGAATTCCAAGGTGCCCTGAAGGACAAAGCCCCAGGAACTGATGAAATACAAATTTAATTATATCAACAAGCTAATGTGGCACTGAAGGCACTCATCATCTAAGCCAAGAAATTTGGAAGACAGTGACCTCATTAACTGATTGGAAGAGATCCATAGTTTTGCCCATTCCAAAGAGAGGTGACCTAACAGAATGCGGGAATCATTGGACAATGTCATTAATATTACATGCAAGTAAATTTTTACTAAAGATAATTTTTAAATGGCTGCAACAGTACATTAACAGGGAACTGCCAGAGGTTCAAGCCATGTATTCATGTCATGTTTTTGGTGTTTTCCTTCTTTCTTGTCTTTTAAATGACCTTTTGCTTTCTTCCTTTATGATTTCTTGATGTCATCCCACAACTCTTCTGGTCTTCAGACATTAGTGTCTAATGCATCAAATCTGTTTTTTAGATAATCTCTAAATTCAGATGGGATATGTTCAAAGTCATATTTTGGCTTTGTAGACTTGTTTTAATGTTCTTTAACTTCAGCCTGAACTTGTATATGAGAAAGTGATGGTCTCTTCCACAGTCGGCATTGGCCTTGTTTTGGCTGATGATATCGAGTGTTTCCACCTTCTCTTTCCACAGGAGTCAATGTGATTTCTATGTATTCAATCTGATGAGGTCAGTGTATATAGTCATCTTTTACATTGTTTTAAAAAGGTATTTGTCATTGCAATGAAATGGTGAGTGTAAAACCAATGTTCTCTCATGTAAACAATTACTCAATTCACAATAAAAACTTTAAACAACAAAAAGGTATTTGCAATGAAGAACTTATTGGTCTTGCAAAACTTTATCATGCATCATTTCTATCACCAAGGATATGATTTTCATCTACTGATTCTTCCTCTTTGTTTCCAACCTATGCATTCAAATCACCAGTACTTATCAATATATCTTGGTTGAATGCTTGATCAATTTCAGACTGAAGAAGTTGGTAGAAATCT
>NW_006411904.1:0-572 GCF_000296735.1 Chrysochloris asiatica
CCAATTGATTCTTTGTCTCTTTCAACAGTTCTTACTATTCATCACTTAGCAAGCAAATTCACGGAGGCTTTCATTTTCAAACAGATAGTTTTCTTATAAGTTACCCAAGAAACAGAGTTTAAAGATTCCTGCTGTGTATCACAATTAAGGTTTATAGCCCTTTTGCTAAGAAGCCTACAGATTTCACTTGCAAATTGAATTGCTTTTTTTGTAACTGAATTATCGCTTTCTATGAAAAGCATTTTAAGAATGGTTTTAGAAACAGCTCAGAAGCTTAAAACGGAGAGATTCAGGATAACACGAAGAAACTGGCAAATGTGCGCTTTCAAAAACCTTTCAGAGGTTTATTAGGTAGTAAAACTCTTTACAATGTGAATGTGTTCTTCCTTGCCAATACAGAAAGAAAATAGTTTCCTAGATCATAAAATCCTGAATGAAACGTTCTTTTTAGTGTAATACAAGTTTTGTTTTCAATCCTATACATGAAATAGCTTCTCCAATGGATTCCTTTGTCTCTTTAAACAGTTCTTACTATTTATCACTTAGCAAGCAAATTCATGGAGGCTTTCATT
>NW_006411904.1:3389-5027 GCF_000296735.1 Chrysochloris asiatica
AGTGTAATACAAGTTTTGTTTTCATTCCTATACGTGAAATAGCTTCTCCAATGGATTCCTTTTTCTCTTTCAACAGTTCTTACTATTCATCACTTAGCAAGCAAATTCATGGAGGCTTTCTTTTTCAAACAGATAGTTTTCTTATAAGTTACCCAAGAAACAGAGTTTAAAGATTCCTGGTGTGTATCATAATTAAGGTTTATAGCCGTTTTGCTAAGAAGCCTACCTATTTCACTTGCAAATTGAATTGCTTTTTGTGAAACTGAAATATTGCTTCCTATGAAAAACATATGAAATGTTTCCAGAAGCAGCTCAGAAGCTTAAAACGGAGAGATTCAGGATAACATGAAGAAACTGGCAAATGTGAGCTTTCAAAAACATTTCAGAGGTTTATTAGGTAGTAAAACTCTTTACAATGTGAATGTGTTCTTCCTTGCAAATACAGAAAGAAAATAGTTTCCTAGATCATGAAATCCTGAACTAAATGTTCTGTTTAGTGTAATAAAAGTTTTGTTTTCATTCCTATACATGAAATAGCTTCCCCAAAGGATTTCTTTGTCTCTTTCAACAGGTCTTACTATTCATCACTTAGCAAGTAAATTCTTGGAGGCAGTCATATTCAAACAGATAATTTTCCTATAAGTTACCCTAGAAACAGTGTTTAAAGATTCTTGCTGTGTATCACAATTAAGGTTTATAGATTTTATGCTAAGAAGCCTACCTATTTCACTTGCAAATTGAATTGCTTTTTGTGAAACTGAAATATCGCTTCCTATGAAAACCATATGAAATGGTTTCAGATACAGCTCAGAAGCTTAAAACGGAGAGATTCAGGATAACACGAAGAAACTGGCAAATGTGAGCTTTCAAAAACATTTAAGAGGTTTATTATGTAGTAAAACTCTTCACAATGTGAATGTGTTCTTCCTTGCCAATACAGCAAGAAAATAGTTTCCTAGATCATGAAATCCTGAACGAAATGTTCTGTTTAGTGTAATATAAGTTTTGTTTTCATTCCTATACGTGAAATAGCTTCCCCAATGGATTCCTTTGTCTCTTTCAACAGTTCTTACTATTCATCAATTAGGAAGTAAATTTATGGAGGCTTTCATTTTCAAACAGATAGTTTTCCTATAAGTTACACAAGAAACAGTGTTTAAAGATTCCTGCTGTCTATCACAGTTAAGGTTTATAGCTTTTTTGCTAAGAAGCCTACTGATTTCACTTGCTTATTGAATTGCTTTTTGTGAAACTGAAATCTCGCTTCTTATGAAAAGCATATGAAATCGTCTTCAGAAACAGCTAAGAAGCTTAAAATGGTGAGACTCAGGATAACAGGAAAAAACTGGCAAATGTGAGCCTCCAAATCATTTAAGAGTTTTATTAGGTAGTAAAACTCTCTGAAACGTGAATGTGTTCTACCTTGCCAACACAGCAAGAAAATAGTTTTCTAGATCATGAAATCCTGAATGAAAAGTTGTGTTTAGTGTAATACAAGTTTTGTTTTCATTCCTATACGTGAAATAGCTTCCCCAATGGATTCCTTTGTCTCTTTCAACATTTCTTACTATTCATCACTTAGCAAGCAAATTCATGGAGGCATTCAATCTTTTTAAATGTTTTTGAAAGCTCACATTT
>NW_006411904.1:5209-7611 GCF_000296735.1 Chrysochloris asiatica
CAAGAATAATTTGGAGAAGCTATTTCACGTATAGAAATGAAAACAAAACTTGTATTACCCTAAACATAAAGTTTCATTCAGGATTTCATGATCTAGGAAACTATGTTCTTGCTGTGTTGGCAAGGTAGAACACATTCACGGTTTAGAGAGTTTTACTACCAAATGAACTTTTTAGATGTTTTTGAAATCTCACATTTGCCAGTTTCTTCCTGTTAGCATGAATCTATCAGTTTTAAGCTTCTGAGCTGTTTCTGAACACCATTTCTAATGCTTTTCGTAGGAAGTGAGATTTCAGTTTCACAAAAAGCATTTCAATTTGCAAGTGAAATTTGTAGGCTTCTTAGCAAAAAGGCTATAAACCTTAACTGTGATACACAGCAGGAATCTTTAAAGACTGTTTCTTGGGTAACTTATAGGAAAACTATCTGTTTGAAAATGAAAGCCTGCATGAATTTGCTTGTTAAGTGATGAATAGTAAGAACTGTTGAAAGAGACAAAGGAATCCATTGGGGAAGATATTTCACTTATAGGAATGATAACAAAACTTGTATTACACTAAACACAACGTTTCGTTAAGGATTTCATGATCTAGGAAACTATTTTCTTGCTGTGTTGTCAAGGTAGAACACATTCACATTTTAGAGAGTTTTACTACCTAATAAACCTCTTAAATGATTTGAAAGCTCACATTTGCCAGTTTCTTCTTGTTATCCAGAATCTCTCCTTTTTAAGCTTCTTAGCTCTTTCTGAAGATTATTTCATATACTTTTCATAGGAAGCGAGATTTTAGTTTCACAAAAAGCAATTCAATTTGAAGGGAAATCGGTAAGCTTCTTAGCAAACAGGCTATAAACCTTAATTTTGATACACAGCAGGAATCTTTAAACACTGTTTCTTGGGTAACTTAAAAGAAAACTATCTGTTTGAGAATGAAAGCCTCCATGAATTTGCTTGCTAAGTGAAGAATAGTAAGAACTGTTAAAAGAGACCAAAAATCAATTGGGGAAGCTATTTCACGTATAGGAATGAAAACAAAGCTAGTATTACACTAAACACAAAGTTTCATTCAGGATTTCATGATCAGGGAAACTATTTTCTTGCTGTGTTGGCAATGTAGAACACATTCACGGTTTAGAGAGTTTTACTACCTAATGAAATTCTTAGATGTTTTTGAAAGCTCACATTTGCCAGTTTCTTCGTGTTACCCTAAATCTATCAGTTTTAAGCTTTTGAGCTGTTTCTGAAGACCATTTCTTATGGTTTTCATAGTAAGTGAGATTTCAGTTTCACACAAAGCAATTCAATTTGCAAGTGAAATTCGTAGGCTTCTTAGCAAAAAGGCTATAAACCTTAATTGTGATACACACCAGGAATCTTTAAACACTGTTTCTTTGGTAATTCATAGGAAAAATATCTGTTTAAAAATGAAAGCCTCCATGAATTTGCTTGCTAAGTGATGAATAGTAAGAACTGTTGAAAGAGACAAAGAATCCATTGGGGAAGCTATTTCACATATAGGAATGAAAACTAAACTTGTATTGCACTAAACAGAACGTTTCATTCAGGATTTCATGATCTAGGAACCTATTTTCTTGCTTTATTGGCAAGGGTAGAACACATTCACATTGTAAAGAGTTTTACTACCCAAGGAACCTCTTAAAAGTTTTTGAAAGCTCACATTTGCCAGTTTCTTAGTGTTATCCTGAATCTCTCCATTTTACGCTTCTTAGCTCTTTCTGAAGACCATTTCATATGCTTTTCATAGGAAGCGAGATTTCAGTTTCAAAAAAGCAATTCAATTTGCAAGTGAATTCGGTAGGCTTCTTAGCAAAAAGGCTATAAACCTTAATTGTGATACACAGCAGGAATCTTTAAACACTGTTTCTTGGGTAACTTATAGGAAAACTATCTTCTTGAAAATGAAAGCCTCCATGATTTGCTTGCTATGTGATGAATAGTAAGAACTGTTGAAAGAGACAAAGGAATCTATTGGGGAAGGTATTTCATGGATAGGAATGAAAACAAAACTTGTTTTACACTAAACAGAACGTGTCATTCAGGATTTCATGATCTAGGAAACTATTTTGTTGCTGTGTTGGCAAGGTAGAACACATTCACAGTTTAGAGAGTTTTACTACCTAATGAACCCCTTAGATGTTTTTGAAAGCTCACATTTGCCAGTTTCTTAGTGTTATCCTGAATCTCTCCTTTTTAAGCTTCTTAGCTGTTTCTAAAGACCATTTCATATTCTTTTCATAGAAAGCGAGATTTCAGTTACACAAAAAGCAATTCAATTTGCAAGTGAAATTGGTTGGCTTCTTAGAAGTCAGGCTATAAACCTTAATTGTTTTACACACCAGGATTCTTTAAACACTGTTTCTTGGCTTACTTATAGGAAAACT
>NW_006411904.1:9168-10106 GCF_000296735.1 Chrysochloris asiatica
GTTTTGTTCAGGATTTCATGATCTAGGAAACTATTTTCTTGCTCCAAAGAAGCTTTTAGCCGTTTCAGAAAATATGTGTTATCCAGTTTCTTGATGGCAACATCATTCTATCAGTTACAAGGTTCTTGGCTCTTTCAAAAGACCACTTCATAGGCTTTTCTTTCCAAGCAGGTTTTCAGTTTCACACAAAGGAATTGATTCCTAAATTGAAATTAGGGTCCTTTGTAGATGGAAGTCAAACAATATAAAATGTGCTGTTCGGCAGGAATCTACAAACATAGTCTTTTGCTTGCCTTATAGTACTCTTTACTCTTTGAATAAAACACTTTCCTAGCATCTGATTTCAAAGTATTAACTAACTTATATGGACAGTGGAAAGATACACACGATTCAACAAGGAAAGCATTTTCTATACAGGAATGAAACCTAAGCTTGTCTTACACTAATGAGACCGTTTCTCTAAGGGAATCATGATTTAGCAAACTATTTTCTTTCTGTACTGGCAGGATAGAAATAGTAACATGTTACAGTGTTTAGCTCTCCAAAGAAGCTTTTAGCCGTATCAGAAACTATGTGTTAGCCAGTTTCTTGATGGCAACATCATTCTATCAGTTACAAGGTTCCTGGCTCTTTCAAAAGACCACTTTATAGGCTTTTCGTACCAAGTAGGTTTTCAGTTTCAAACAATGGAATTGATTCCTAAATTGAAATTAGGGTCCTTTGTAGATGGAAGGCAAACAATGTAAAATGTGCTGTTCAGCAGGAATCTACAAACAATGTCTTTTGCTTGCCTTATAGGACTCTTTACTCTTTGAATAAAACACTTCCCAAGCATCTGATTTCAAAGTATTAACTAACTTATGAGGACAGTTGAAAGATACACACGATTCAACAAGGAAAGCATTTTCATATACAGGAATGAAACCTAAGCTTGTCTT
>NW_006411905.1:0-518 GCF_000296735.1 Chrysochloris asiatica
GGCCAAGGATCGGACATAGAACAACAACATGTTAATGATGCAGGATTAGTGTGTGGTATATATATTGAAGTCTTTGACAACTTCAATCTTTTCTCCATTGATAAGAATGTTGTCTATTGGTCCAGTGGTGAGGATTTTTGTTTTCTTTACATTGTGATGAAATCCATAGGCTGTGGTCTTTGATCTTCATCAGTAAGTATTTTAAGTCCTCTTCACTTTCAGTAATCAAGGTTGTATCATCTGGAGTACTCATACTTCACAGTGTTGTCCATAGCTCATTATGATCCACACAATCTAAAGCCTTCATATAGTCAATAAAGCATAGATAAACATCTTTTTGATATTCTCTGCTTTCAGCCAACATCCATCGGACTTCAGCAATGATATTCCTCGTTCCACGCCCTCTTCTTAATCTGCCTTCAACCTCTCGAAGTTCTCTATCGATGTATGCTTACAGCCATTTCTGTATTAACCTTTAGTAAAACTACTCACATGGGAAATCAAAGATATTTGTCTGA
>NW_006411905.1:1029-2321 GCF_000296735.1 Chrysochloris asiatica
TGACATCCACTTTGATCTTTTCCTTATTTCTTGTCTTCTTAATGACTTTTTGCTTTCTTCATGTATGATGTTCTTGATGTTATCCCACAACTCTTCTCGTCTTCAGTCTTTAGTGTTTAATGTATCAAATCTGTTCTTCACATGATTTCTAAATTTAGGTGGGATATATTCAGGGTCATACTTTTACTCTCGTGGACTTGTTTTCATTTTCTTCAGCTTCAGCCTGAATTAGCATATGAGCAATTGATGGTCTGTTCCACAATCTTCCCCAGCCTTATTTAGGCTTATGATATGGAGTTTTTCTACCTTCTCTTCTACAGATGGAGTCAATATGATTTCTGTGTATTCCATCTGGTGAGGTCCATGTGCATAATTGTCTCTTATGCTGTCTAAAGAAGGTATTTGAAATGAACAGGTTCCTTGTTAGCACACTTAAATGTTCTGGAGTACCTATTCTCTGCAACGTTATCCATCGTTTATTAGCAGCCACATAATTGAATGTTGTTGCATAGATAATAAAACTCATGTAAACATCTTTCTGTTATTCTCTTTTATCCAAGATTCATCTAACATGAGCAATCATATCCTTCCTTCTAAGACCTTTTCTGAATCTGGCTTGAATTTCTGTCAGTTCTCTGTTGAGGTACTGCTGCAATCATTTTTTAATTATCTTCAGAAAAATTTTACTTGCATATGATATTTGTGATACTGTTTCATGATTTCCATGTCTGTTGGGTCACCTGTGTTTTAAAGGGTATAGATATGGATCTCTTCCATTTGGCTGGCCAGGTAGCTGCTTTAAAAAATTCTTAATATAGATGCGTGAGTGCCTCCGTTACTGCATCAGTTTGTTGAAAGATTTCCATTTTTATCTTGTCATTTACTGGAGCCATGGATTATACAGAAAATCCTGTCTCAAATATTCTGATAGCACATGTGGAGTGCCTGGGTAGTACATATAGTTAACATACTCCACTTCTAACTGAGAGATTGCTAACTTCACTTTGCTGCCAACCAAAAGGTTTCAGCTTCTCATCTCAGAAGAAAGGCCTGGAAGTCTGCTTTGAAAAAATTAGTGATGGGTTGTCATAGGTTGGAATAGACTTGATGACAGCTAGTTCTTATTTAGTTATGTGCTATTGATTATTGTGTGTGTGCATTGTATTCAGATAAAATGGGGCTTCACATTCACATGTTACAGGAAAAATAATGACTGTTCGTAGCTCCTATCTCTTCCCAGGAGAAATCCTGGCATGGCGCTCACTGTGAGTTAATGAGCTAGACTGCAAAGT
>NW_006411905.1:6051-7333 GCF_000296735.1 Chrysochloris asiatica
TGCCACACCAGGACTCATGCAACCCTTATAGGACAGGCTAAAACAGTCCCCGAGGGTTTCTAAGGTTGCAGTCTTTTCAGAACTACACTGCCACATCTTTCTCCCATGGAGCAGGTGGTAATGTTGAACCTCGAGTCTTATGATTAGCAACTGAGCACAAATCAGAGTAATGGTTCAACTTTTGAAAATATTAAATGCAAATATATTAGCTCCGCTGAAATGCTGGACAAGAGGAAAGCAATTAAGCTTTTTGAGTTCTGGTATGAAAGAATGCAATAAGGGAAGGTTAGGAGGAGGAATACTCACAAATTGATTAAAATCAGAAGATGCATTGCAGAAGTTTGGATATATTTGGGTGCTTGTGTTACTTCAGAGGAAATGTTAAAGAGCTCAGGTGAATACAACATAATGTTTTTCCCATGGCTTCTTACAACACATTTAACTACAGCAGGGATAATGAATGGTCAGGAACCTAGGCATCAATTTCAGACTTAGGAAGTATAGGTCTAGTGGAAAGAGTGTATTTCTATAAATAAGCACTGACTGCCCTTGAACAGTTTCAGAACATGTATGAATCTGGTGTTAAAACTAGCAAAATTCATTGCCAGTTTTTCCTTTGCAAGGGGAAAAATTTACATTCTTTCTCTTGGGATTCTTGGGCTATGTGTGGATGCACAAATCTTCATGGTAGTGAGAAGCATCTACTGACTTTATTAGTCTTGTGGGAAGCAGAATCAGATCCTGTGACTGGGAAGTTTGCTCATTTCAGAAAATTACATGGACTTCTGTATTTAGGGTAGTCTATATTATCTTTATTGTGATTCTTTTAACATACTTATTGCTAAATGTACAGTTTTTATTTGCCTTTTTTGCCACCTTAACTCTCTTGTTTGGCTTTGAAGATTGCAGCAATTTGAGTAAGATCACTGACCTTCCCCAGTGTTACTGCAGAGAACAAGTACGAACCACTGCAATCTTTGGATTCCATTAGGGTAGCGATAGCCTAGATTGTTTAAAGAGGTAATAATAATAACTAATATAAAGCTAGGAACATGATTTGATGCTGTTTTCTCATTTGAATTAAGGTAATGTTTTCCAAGGGATTTTAACACTGAGTGTTCAAATTATGCTGCACCAGTTGCCACGGAGTCACTTTTGACTCATGGTACCTCCATGTGCTTCTCAGTAGATGTGCCCTCCATAGGGTTTCCTGGCTGTAACTTTTCCAAAGCAGATTGCTAGAACTTTTTCCCAAGGCACCATTTGTTGTTGTTGTTGTTGT
>NW_006411905.1:7548-8873 GCF_000296735.1 Chrysochloris asiatica
TTAGTAGTCTAGTACTTAACCATTTGTGCCACCAAGGATAGATAGTTAAATACAGATAACTATTCCTGGTGTGGGACTGTGGATCCATGTGCTGGATTGCAAAGTCAGTTTGAAACACAAGGTCAGTAGTTCAAGCTCACCAGCCACTCCTTGAAACCTTATACAAGATCTCTATGGATTGGAACCAACTCAAGGGCACTTAACAACAACCACAACAACTCAGATGCACAGTAATCTATGTTTATTGCTTGATCTCTCTAGGCAAGATACTAAGAAAACGCATATAGAGCTCTTATCCTAAAGATATTTCAGTCTGATATGGCAAACAAGGCAGCTCAAAAATAGTTCTATACCCTAAAGAAATACATGCAGATATTCGCTAAATAGTATGAATGATAATATTCATATGAACACTGTTAACAACTCAAAATATAAATTACCTAATTGTCCTTCAATAGTAGAAGGGACAAGTTGCTGAGAATTGCCCAGTAAAATACAATACAAACATGAGATGAATCTAACAACATGGTGAATCTTGGAATTCACTGTTGAACACAAGAAGCAAGACATAAAACAGTATCTATTGTGGGACTCGTACAAGCCAAATGTTAGAAGTAAGGAAAAGAATATTGTTGGCAATCATAGTGACTAAGAGGAGACACATAGTGACTAAGAGGGACAGTAAAAGGAATCCTGGTAACATTTTGTTTTTTGAACTGTGCTCAATTTATGAAAATTCATAAACTGCACATTGATGATTTGTATATATATATACATTCTATGAATAGCAGAGAAACAGGATCGGAAGGTAGGAGGGCACTCAGAATGCGACTGGGAAAAAAAAAAAAATGCCTCCTCAAAGTAGAGTTGACCACGATGAGAAGAATAGAGTTAAGCTCGGGGGAGAAAAGCACACAGAACCTTCATTTGCTGATGGGCCACAAATCAAAATGAAGAGTAACAGCTGTAAACATCCATTGAAAATCCGAACATGGAAAGTACGAAGTATGAATATGGGAAAATAGGAAGTTGTCAAAAATGAAATGGAATGCATCAATATCTATATCTTAGGCATTAGTGAGCTGAAATGGACTGGTATTGGGCATTTTGAATCTGACAACCACATGGGTTACTATGCAGGGAATGACAAATTGAAAAGGAATGGTGTTGCATTCATCATCAAAAAAAACACATCCAGATCAGTCATGAGGTACAATGCTGTAAGTGATAGGATAATATCCATGAACCTACAGGAAAGCCCAGTTAATAGCACTATTATTCAAATTTATGCACCAACCACTAAAGCCAGTAAAGATGAAATAGAA
>NW_006411906.1:0-4374 GCF_000296735.1 Chrysochloris asiatica
TCTCCCCATCGACCTGGTCTCCAGATACCTCTCACCCTGCCGCTCCGTGGTCTGGGTTTCATTTAACACCTCCACCAGGTCTGCGCAGTTCTTGCACATCGTTTAGCCGCTGCCCTCCATGATAGAAGCCCTTGCGCCTTCTTACATATAAAATAATAAATCTGAATTGCTTTAAGTCACTTCTTGTTGTTGTTAAGTGCCATCAAGTCAGTTCTGACTCATAGCAACCCTGTATAGGGTTTCCAAGGAGCGGCTGGTGGGTTTGAACTGCCAGTTTTGCCATTAGCAGTCCAGTGTTTATCTTACAGCACTCCATCTACAGTAGCAATACATAGCTAATATATCCTGTATCTGCCATTAGCAAGGTATTTGGCTCTTGGGTAAGACATTCTTCTTTCTTGTCCTACAATATTTATCTTTACTTTGAGAAGCATTAGACTACACAGTGGTTCTCAAACATTAAAAAAAGAATAATGATAGCAGCGTAATTTCATCACTTGAAAGCTTATGTGGAAGTCTACTGTAAAACAGATGAAAGTAGATCGTCTTGGTGAAGTATGGAACACAAATTGTGACATATGGCACTAAACTGAACTACAAGGTCAGTTTGAACTACAGGTAGGCAGTTCAAACTCACCAGCTGCTCCTCAGACACCTTATACAGGGTCACTCTGAGTAGTAACTGATTGGAAGGCACTTTACAGCTCTCTTAGAACAGTGTAAAGCCCATAGAGGTTAATCTGGCAGAATTGGAGTTAGGTTCCCAGTCTATTGCTTTTGATTTTCTCTTTTGGAAAAGGTGTTGTTGTTGTTGTTAAGTGTTGTGTCAATTCCAACCCATGGTGACCCTGTATAGGGTTTCCAAGGAGCAGCTGGTGAGCTTGAACCACCGGTCTTGCAGTTCAAATGACTTTGCAGTCTGACACATTAGCCCTCAGCACCACACCAGGACTCCTTTGGGAAAAGAAGGTGGGCACTCTGAATTTGATTGGTTGGTAACTTCTGACTCAAAAACCCACACTGGAATTGAGAAGAATTTAAGCTACTGCTATTGCTAATGAGGCTTTATAAATGCATTTTATTTTGGACGCTCTGTACAACTCATGGGGTCCTGGTGTGGCGCTGTGTGTTCATGCACCAGACTGCAAAGCCGTTTGAACTGCAAAGTGAGCAGTTCAAGCTCACCAGTCGCTCCTCGAAAACCCTATACAGGGTCACTATGGGTCAGAACTGACTCGACAGCACTTAACAACAACAACAAATATAACTCATACAGCTATTCATTCATCAATTTGTCATAGTGTAGTAGATTGTAGAATGTTGTGATGATGGAAAATACCATCAGGGACACTGGTGGTGGATAGGTTTCAGCAGAGTTTCCAGACTAAGACAGACTAGGAAGAGTGGCCCGATGATCAGCTTCTAAAACTCGCTGGATCACAGAACATTGTTTAACACTTTAACTTGCTTACTTTGGGTGTGTCATAAGGCAGGATGTGCTGGAGAAGGACATCATGTTTGGTAAAGTGGAGGGCCGGCGAAAACCAAGGAAACCCCTAATGTGACGGATGGACACAGTGGCTGTAACAAGTGAACTCAGACTTATCAATAATCATGAGGATGATGCAAGAGCAGACCATGTTTCTTTTTGTTGTAAGGTTGCCATGAATCAGAGCCAACTTGATAGCAACTTACAACATATTACTCATAAGAGAAGATTTCATCTTCAAGGCATTTCTGTTTCTTCCTTGCAGCTAGCAGTTCATTACTTATCCTACTTAGCCATACCAGGACTCCATAGCTGTTCTCTAAATAAACAAAAATAATTATTGTTGTTAGTGCCATGTGAAAAAACTCTCTACGCATCTGAGGGAATTCACTTGAAATCCCTTTTCCATGAGTTTAAGTAGGGAAGTAGAGTCCATATTCTCATACAATGTGCTTTTATTAAACAGAATCTGGCTTTAGTAACGTCAAGAAGTCAGAACTGTACTTCTTTCCAAAGAAACACAGCCAGTTTTTCCTTGTTATCTAAAGTGAATTTTGTAGCTTCTCACCATCATCGAGTCCTGGTGTGACGCTGTGGGCTAATGCGTCAGACTGCAAGGTCAGTAGTTCAAGTTTACCAGCTGCTCCTTGGAAACCCTATACATGGTCGCTATGGGTTGAAATTGACTCAACGGCGCTTAACAACAACAACAACAACAACCATCGTTGAAGTGTCCTCTAGGAACATCCTCTTTCCTCGGAACTTTCCTTCTGATTTCTTCTGTCACTCTTGGAGTCCAAATTTATAGTCGTTGTTGTTGTTATGCACCGTGGAGTCGTTTCTGACTCATAACGACCCTGTACAGGGTTTCCGAGGCTGTAAATCTTTACAGGAGCAGAAAGCCTCATCTTTCTCCCACGGAACAGCTGGTAGTTTCGAACTGCGGACCTTAAGGTTCGCAGCCCAATTCGTAACCACTATGCTCCCAGAGCTCCGGATCTCTGTATAATCCTGAGTTGTCGATTTCTAAAGTTGGGAGAAAAGGAACAATAGTTAAATTGAATCCTTGTGTGGCCATGTGGGATAAGCATTGGACCGAAAGGTCTGTTTGAACAGCAAGGTCAAAAGTTCAAACTCCCCAGCCACTCCTCGGAAACCCTATATTGGGTTGCTATGAGTTGGAACTGACTCAATGGCACAGAACAACAATCTGATGAGAAGGTCATCAGTTTGAGCCCCCAAGCAGCTCCATAGGCCAAAAGATCTGGCAGTCTGTTCCCATGAAGATGACAGCCTAGGAAACCCTATGGGGAAATTCTACTCTGCGTCTAGAGCTGCTAGGAGTCCAGATTGACTTGATGGCACACCACACAAAGTTGGGAATACCCTAGGGCAGTAATGCTCAAGTAATGGATCTGATAAGTAAGAAGAGTGGCAGATGCTCAAATGTTCTTATCAGCCGCTAAATTCGTCTGGGAGGATGCCAAGGTTAACATACAGAGCTTGACTGTGAAATCAAAACATCATTAAAGCAAATAAATAAACATAATGGGCTAAATGACAAAAATAAAAACAAACAAAAAACCCTTTTACTGTAGAGTTGATTTCAACTCATAGTTAACCCTATGGGATGCTACCGTAGTTAACAACAAGAACAGAGTAGAACTGCCCCCCTTGGGTTTTTCTAGGTTGTAATTAAGGAGCTCTGGTAGCGTAGTGGTTACAAATCGGGCTGCAAACCTCAAGGTCAGCAGTTCGAAACTACCAGCTGTTCCGTGGGAGAAAGATGAGGCTTTTTGCTCCCGTAAATATTTACAGCCTCCGAAACCCTGTACAGGGTCGCTATGAGTCGGAACCGACTCCACAACTCCACGGCACACAACAACAACAACAACAATCTTTACTCAGGAGTCCTGGTGTGGTGCTGTGGGTGAATGCGCTGGACTGCGAAGTTGGTTTGAACAACTAGGTTAGTGGTTCAAGCTCACCAGCCGCCTCTCGGAAACTCTATACAGGGTTGCTATGGGTTGGAACTGACTCGATGGCACTTAACAACAACAAATGGGTCAGAACTGACTTGACAATGCTTAATAACAACAATCTTTACCCAAACAGACTGCTACATCTTTTTCCCAAAGAGTCAATGAAGGGTTTGAACCTACTACCTTTCAGTTCCTAGCTTAGTGCTTAACTACTGTATCACCAGAGCTCTTATTTTGACCAACAGCTACGTCTGAGCTACCAAAATGAACTCAGGAAGTTATCCAGGGATTTAAATCCACTTCTGGAAACTCTCTAATGACAAAGATTATCCTACACACCTCTTTTCCTTTCCTTCCATGCCTTCTCTACAAACTGTGTTTAATGAAGACATTGTGGTTGTTGTACTGCCAAATTGGTTTTGACTCACAGTGACCCTGTATAGGGTTTCCAAAGAGTAGCTGGTGAGTTTGAACCATAAGCCTTGTGATTCAAACCGACTTTGAAGTTTAGCATGTTAACCCATAGTGCCACACTAGGACTCAATAGTAGTTCTCTAACAAAACGAAAGTAATTATTGTTGTTGTTTTTGTTAGGTGCCATCGAGTTGGTACCAACTCATAGTGACCCTATGCACAACAGATCGAAACATTGTCCAATCCTGGGCTAACCTCACAATTGTTGCCACGATTGAGCCCAGTGATGCTGCCACTTTGCCAATCCATCTCACTGGGGGTCTTCCTCTTTTTCTCTGACCCTCCACCTTACCAAACACAATATCCTTCTCCAGCAACAATATGTCCTAAGTATGAGAGGCGAAGTTTGGCCATCCTGGCCTCCAAGGAGCACTCTGGCTGCACTTCTTCCAACACAGATCTGTTGGTTCTTTTGGCAGCGCATGGCAC
>NW_006411906.1:4639-6057 GCF_000296735.1 Chrysochloris asiatica
GTGCCACCTCACTTTCTTGAAAGATTTCAATTTTTATTCCATCAATTCCTTGTGCCTTGTTCTTTGCCAGTTCCTTCAATATACCTTGGACTTCCGCCTTCAGTATCATTGGCTCTTGATCATATGATACCTCTTGGAATGGCTGAACATCAATGATTTCCTTTTGGTACAGTGACTCTGTGTATTCCTTCCATCTTCTTCTTCTTTTTTAATGTGTTAAATTCACATCACAAAGATAACATTTCACCCACTGCTATGCTTGGCAGCCAGTCTCTTATCTCTCTCTTCAGCAATGGTAAGGCAGATACCTTTTCCTTGGGAATGAGAAATCCATAGTTTGTTGTCTTTGCCAATAACGAAAACGTTGGAAAGTCGGGTGGCAAAGCTGTTGCCATTGGCATCTTTCACATGAACCACAACAAAAGAGCCAGGATGTCTCTCTCTGTTAGTGATCACACAAATTCTTCCTAGGTTGGTACCTCCAAGTCACCATACACAGGTTACCAGTGTCAAAGTTGATGAAATCAGTAATCTTTCCAGTCACCAAATCAATCTGAATGGCATCATTCACCTTGATGAGGGGATCAGGATAGCGTATGGTGTGAGCATCATGGATCCCCAGATGGGGGATTCCTTTCGTGCCCACAAAGATCTTTCTTACTTTACACAACTTGTACTTCGCCTCCTCAGGTGTAGTACGATGAACAGCAAATTGACCCTTGGTGTCATAGACCAGAAGGAAATTTTCTCCAGTTTTGTCGATGCTGATAACATCCATAAAACCAACAGGATATGTTATATCAGTTTGGACCTTGCCATCAATCTTAATGAACCACTGCATATAGATCTTTTTAACTTCATCTCATGTCAGGGCATACTTAAGTCTGTTACTTAAGAAAATGATCAGTGGGAGGCATTCTCTCAGTTTGTAGGGGCCAGTGGATGGGCATGAAGCAAATACACCAGTCAGTTTGTCCAGCATCCTGTGCCTTGGGGCAGCCACATGCTTAACATGCTTCTTGGGACCACAAGCCATGGCTGTGCTGAGCAGGAAAGAGGACCAGCTTCCTTCCATCTTCTCTTGATGCTTTCTGCATCATTCAATAATGTTCCCAGTGAATCCTTCAGTAATGAAAGCTGAGGCTTGAATTTTTTCTTCAGTTCCCCCAGCTTGAGAAATGCTGAGCATGTTCTTTCGGTTTGGTTTTCTGACTCCAGATCTTTGCACATTTCACTGTAATATTTGACTTTGTCTTCTCGAGCTGACCTTTGAAATTTTCTGTCAGCTCTTGTAACTCTTCATTTCTTTCATTTGCTTTAGCATTTCTACGCTGGAGAGCAAGTTTCAGTGTCTCTTCTGACATCCATTTTTATCTTTTCCTTCTTTCTTGTCTTCTTAATGACTTTTGCTTTCTTCA
>NW_006411906.1:6302-8623 GCF_000296735.1 Chrysochloris asiatica
TTCCATCTGGTGAGGTCCATGTGTATAGTTGTCTCTTATGCTGTCTAAAGAAGGTATTTGAAATGAACAAATCATTGAGTCTGCAGAATTCTATCATGTGATCTCCAGCATCATTTCTATCACCAAGGTCATATTTTCCAACTACTGATCCTTCCTCTTTGCTCCCAACCTTTGCATTCCAATCACAAGTAATGATCAATACATCTTGGTTGCATGTCTGATCAATTTCAGATTGAAGAAATTGGTAGAATTCTTTTATTTCATCCTCATTGGCTTTGGTGGTTGGTAAATCTGAATAATAGTGGTATTAACTGGTCTTCCCTGTAGGCACATGGATATTATTCTATCACAGAAGCATAGTACCTCATGACTGATCTGAATATGTTAGTTTTGACAATGAATGCAACACCACCATTCCTCTACAATTTGTCATTCCTGGCATAATAAACCATGTGGTTGTCAGATTCAAAATGGCCAATACCAGTCCATTTCAGCTCACTAATGCCTAAAATATCGATGTTTATGCATTCCATTTCATTTTTACAATTTCCAATTTTCCTAGATTCATACTTCGTACATTCCATGTTCTGATTCTTTATGGATGTTTACAGCTGTTTATCTTCATTTTGTGGTGTGTCCCATCAGCAAATGAAGGTCCTGCAGGCTTTACTCCCACAGACTTTACTCCATTCTGTCATCATGATCAACTCTACTTTGAGGAGGCAGCTCTTCCCCAGTCACATTTTGAGTGCCTTGTAAGCTGAGGGGCTCATTTTCTGGCACTATATCTGACAGTGTTTCTCTGCTATTCATAAGGTTTTCAGTGACAAACTATTTGGAAGTAGTTTGTTACTCCTGCTTCCTAATTATTGCTATTGTTCAGTGCCATTGAGTCGATTCTGACCCATAGTAACCCTATATAGGGTTTCCAAGGAGAAGCTGGTGAGTTTGAACCACCGAACTTGCAGTTTAAAAGACTTTTCAGTCTGACGCATTAGCACACAGCACCACACCAGGACTCCAATTATTGTTGTTAGTGCCATGCGGAAAAAAAAAAAAGCTCTACGCACATTGTAATCCAATTGAATCATTAGATATTTCTTCCTGAAATGAATAGGATTTCTGTTCTCTCTGCTTATTTAAAATTATTTGAAGAGTCAAAAGTTCATATTATCCCTCAAATACCAGAATATATAAGCTTTGAAAGATTCAGGAGAAAAATTGATTGATCTATTTAAGGCATCTTCTTTTACTGGATAATTCAGCATTCTTCCCTGACCCCTCCACCCTATCAGATGTCAGCTCTCCAGGGCAGCCCTCTCATTCCCAGTATAGGTCACTCCAAACTGCTGACACTCTGTGTGTCCGAGCAAAACTGTATAGAGTTTTCCATGGCTGAGTTCTTAGTAGATTACCCAGGATGCATTTGGGTGGAATTGAACCTCCAGCTTTTCAGTTAACAGCCAAACATTTCATCATTTGTATCACCCAGGTATCCAGCATCAACAATGTTGCTGTTGTCAGTGACAAGTTGGTTCCGACGTGTAGCAACCCAGTCTAGGAGTGGCTGGCTTATGGGTATGAACCGCCAACTTTGAGGTTATCAGTCTACAGCTTATCCTACAGCACCATGCCAGGACTCCACCTACAATACTGATGTCAAATTTCGAGTTTGGTGCAAGACTCTGACCTCCTGATAATAAGTTTTGGTCACTCCGCCTCTGCCTTCTACTTCTTGTTCTCTTTGGTCTTGTGTTGTCTAATTTTTTTTTTTTTCTTTAAAAATTTTTTTTATTGTGATTTGAGTGAAAGTTTAGTGATCAGATCATCAGTTTTACATTCAATAATCATATGCTTTGCTTCATTACAAGATTGTAATCCCCTCCATGCACCATCAGTTAACAGTATTTACCTCTAGTCACTTTAATTGTCATTCTTCCCTGGGTTTCCTGCCACCTTCATCTTTCCTCTGCTATCCTCCCTCTTTTTGTATATTGCCTGCTCTGTTACCCATATTAACATGTGTCTACCTTCTAGTCCGTGAGTGTTTCTGTTGCCCACAACAATCATAGAATATTTCTTTTATCAAGAAAGCCTTTTCTTGACTTTTTACAACAGTGGTCTCATACAATATTTGTCTTTTTGTGAGTGACAAATGTAATTTACTTATGAAGATCAAAGAGCACAGCCTTTGATATGGATTGCATCTCAATGTCAAGAAAACAAAAATCCTCACCGCTGGACCAATAAACAACATTCTTATCAATGGAGAAAATATTGAAGTTGTCAAGGACTTCATTCTTTTTGGATCAACTATCAAC
>NW_006411907.1:0-1739 GCF_000296735.1 Chrysochloris asiatica
ATGCTGAGAAAATAATCCAAGAAGCTGGTTTCTATGAAGAAAAACATGGCATCAGGATTGGAGGAAGACTCATTAACAGCCTGCAATATGCAGATGATACAACCTTGCTTGCTGAAAGTGAAGAGGACTTGAAACATTTACTGATGAAGATCAAAGAGCACATCAAAGAGTATGGATTACATCTCAATGGAAAGAAAACAAAAATCCTCAACATTGGACCAATCAGCAGCATTCTTATCAATGGAGAAAAGATTGAAGTTGTCAAGGACTTCATTTTTCTTGGATAAATTATCAACACTTATGGAAGCAGCAGTGAAGAAAATAAATGGCACATTATATTAGGCAAATCTGCTGCACAAGACCTTTTTAAAATGTTGAAGAACAAAGATGTCAGCTTGAGGACTAAGGTGCACCTGACCCAAGTCATAGTATTTTCAATAACCTTATATACATGCAAAAACTGGACAGTGAATAAGGAAGTCTTTAGCAGAATTGATGCATTTGAGTTAAGGTGTTGGAGGATAATATTGAAAATATCATGGGCTGCCAAAAGAACTAATAGATCCATTTTGGGAAGAAGTGCAACCAGAGTGCTTCTTAGAGGCCAAGATGGCCAAACTTCTTCTCTCATACTGTGGACATATTGTCAGAAGGGACCAGTCTCTAGAGAAGGATATCATGTTTGGTAAGGTGGAGGGTCAGAGGAAAAGAGGAAGACTCCCAACGAGACGGACTGGCTAAGTGGCAGCATCGATGGACTCAAGCGTGGCAACAGTAGTGAGGTTGACCCAGGATCATGCAGTGTTTCATTCTGTTCTGCATAAGGTCGCTATGAGTCGGTACCGACTCAATGGCACCTAAAAACAACAACAACATAAACCAATAATTGTCTAGAATATGAATTTAGCCATTAAAATGCCACACTATACTTATTTTTTCTTGAAATGCTAATAATCTCAGTATAATTTTCATACTCTCCATGAGATTATGATGAAAAATGAATGAAATACTGTAAGTATATTATTTACTCTGTTGTCCAGATGCACTAATATCTGATAGTTTGTACATTCTTTATTAGCCAAGTTATACCTTCATAAAAATAAAGGAAATCCATGTATTTCATTTGCTCTGTACTCCACACTCAAAAATTTCCTCAATTGCAATAAGTTTTATGAAAATGGACTTTGTGAATTTGCTCCATACACAAAGTACTGTACTGCGAACCATAGGGTCCATGGTTTGAACTCCCAGCCACTTCATGGAAAAAAGATTAATTTTCTGCTCCCAAAAAGATTTAGTCACAGAAGCCCTATACTGGATCACTATGAGTAGGAACTGACTTGAAGACACTTCACAACAACAATATTTTTACTAATATAATAAAGATGATACTTTTAAATTACCCTTAAGAGATATTTGCTTAAAACTCTTGGTGCAGGGCTTACAATTATTCTATTAAGTAAAGAAAAAACATTTTTAAAGATGGTTGGTGATTTTACATGTAATTTTACAATATAAATTAGATAGATAGACAGACAGATGACTTTTAGATCCACAGTCAACACGCATGTATCCAACAGTAAAGAAATCCACCAGCAAACCTGCTGGACGATGTCTTTTTAAGTGCTCAAGAGCAGATATCGATTCTACTGAAGATAATTTAAAAATGGTCGCAACAGTATATTGAAAAGGGAATTAGAAGAGGTTATGGAACTTGGGATATCATTACTGATGTAAGA
>NW_006411907.1:2089-3535 GCF_000296735.1 Chrysochloris asiatica
AAAAAAAAAAAAAGAAAAACAGTCAGAAATAGGTAGGACAGGCTTAGAAAATAAGAATTAAAGAATCACATCATGTCACCATGAACTTCCTATTCTATATTAGAATTTGTATTTTCTAAAATTGTATTTTAATGAAACAGACATAAATATAATAAAAAAGACTGAATGTTTTTAAAAATATTTTTTTTCATTGAAAGTAAAGTAACTACAAAATTTATGTTACATTATTAACAATTTGTTGAATTGTGATTTTCCCCTTTTGGGTTTTTTTTTTTTTTTTTGAGACTGTAGCATAAAATGAAGTGAGATAAGCAAATTCTTCTTTGGGACACTGTTCAAATATGAAGCATTCAGTATTTTTACTGACTTTCCTTGTTTTTGATAAGCAATTTTGATAAGCATACAAATGTATTCCATTAATAATTAATTTATGAGAACATATTATTTTCAATTAAAACATTAATATTGAAATATTATGAAATATTTTTCATTTAATTAGTTAAAATATTAAATTATATTTCTTTCTGTATATGAAACTGTAATAAGTGAAGATAGGCATAATCAGTCATTAACAGTGTAATATACAGTTACACCTATAGTAAAAGCTAACTTTATTTCATAGATGGAATTTATTGCAGGAATGCATCAATCATATATATTTTCAGAAATATCTTAAATTTCCAAATAGTCATGTAGGGTTTCTGGTGCATTTCATGGAAAATATGTTTAAAATGAAAATTTATGTCAGGGTTTGCTTAATTTATATATATCCAAAATTGGAGCTCTGTTTTCATAGTGGATAACACACTTGGCTACTAACAATATAGTTAGCAGTTCAAACACACCATCTGTTCCATGGGAGAAAACAGACACTTACTGCTCCCCTAAACCCTAAGGGGGCAGTTCTATTCTGCCCTCTTGGATGACTATTGAGTTTAAATTGAATTGATGATAAAGGAACTTAAACAAAATATTTGACTGAAAAATTTCAAGGAGAAAATGAAGGTTTATTACCCCTTTATCTTAAACAGTAAGGCATGCCTCTGAAACTCTACATAGGATAACTATGACTTGAACAAACTCGATGGCACTTAACAGTAACAACAGTATATATGTCCATATATTAAAGAAGAATTTTGCAAAACAGATTGCATATATCACACAAGTTAGCGACAATATGCATTGTGTTTATTGTTCAGGAAACTTAGGCATATTGTTTATGTTTAAACAACATAAAAGGTGACTATACACATGCTTCTAACCAGATGGAATAAACAAGAATGAAATTGACTACATCTGTGGGAATAGATGGTGGAAAATACAATATCATCAGGAAAACAATGCTGGGGCAGACTGTGTTGTTGTTTTTGTTGTTGTTGTTGTCATGTGCCATCGAGTCAGAACCAACTCATAGCAACCCCATGCACAGCAGAACAAAACAATGTC
>NW_006411907.1:5275-8605 GCF_000296735.1 Chrysochloris asiatica
TTCTGTAGAAATAAGAATGTTAGATTGTTAAGAAAAACTATGAAAATATCTTAAAAGTTGTTCCTGTGAATCATTATGTCTTGCTTTGAATGATCAATTACATTTCAGTTATGTATCCTATCTTATCTAAAGAATCACATCCTCCCTTTTGTGAATTACATCCTTCCTTTGTAACAAATCCCTCCTTGAAAAAAGAAAATAAAAGACAGAGGTAAAGTGAGTGCTGCATGCAATAACTCAGTAAGCTTAATAATATCACAACATATATTCATTTAATTACTGAAAACATATCTAACTATTGAAAATGTCCAAGAAACAACAAACAAAAACTTGAACAGACCCATAGCAAAAAAAATTTGATAAAATTATCAAAAAATAATCTCAACCAAAAAAGTTCAGGTCAAGATGGCTTCACTGGTGAGTTTTACCAAACAATCAGGGAAGAGTTTTCACCAATTCTACACAAATTATTACAGAATATAGAAAACAATTGAAAAGTTCCTAACACATTTTAATCCAGCATAATCCTCATTCCAATACCAGGGAAGGACATCACTAAGAAATAATATTACAGACCAATATTTATCATGAACAGAGACGCAAAAATTCTCAACAAAACCCTACCCAAGAAAATTCAACAACACATCAGAAAAATAATACATCATGAGCAAGTGGGATTCATATCAGGAAATAAGGATGATTCAACATTACAAAAACAATCAATGTAATCTACCATACAAATAAGAAAAAGGAAAAGAACCAAATGATAATATTGATTGATGCAGAAAAAGCATTTGACAAAATCCAACATCCATTCCTGATTAAAAAAAACCACTAAACAAGATAGACAGAGGCATAACACAAGATAGGGAAATTAAAGGCATCTGAATTGACAAAGAGGAAGTAAAACTCTCTCTATTTGCAGATAATATGATTCTAGACACAGAAAACCACAAAGATTCAGCAAATAACATACTAGATTACATTGGAAGATTTTTTAAAAAATGTCAGGGCATCAGATCAATGTACAAAAATTAGTTGGATTCCTCTACACTAAGAATGGTGGCACTAAAAAGGAAATTAGTACAGCAATACAATTTACAATAGCCACCCAAAGGATGAAATATCTAGGAATAAATGTAACTAGAGAAACAAAGTACCTATAAAAAGAAAACTACAAAACACTACTACAAGAAACTAAAGAGATTTACAAAAATGGAAGAATATACCATGCTCCAGGATAACAAGACTTAACATTGTGAAAATATCAATAATGCCCAACATGATCTACATATATAATGCAATCCCAATGGAGATTCCAACGACATTCTTCAAAGAGATGGGAAAAAACAACAACAACAACAAAAAAAATTATTACAAACTTTATATGGAAAGGATAGAGACCCAGGATAAGTAAAGCACTGCTTAAGAAGAAGAACAAAATTGGAAACCTTTCACTCCCTGATTTCCAATTTTACTACACAGCTAAAGTGGTCAAAACAGCCTGGTACTGGTACAATGAAAGATACATTGGTCAATGGAACAGAATTGGGAATCCAAAAATTAATCCATCCATATACAGCTAACAGATCTTTGACAAAGGGCCTAAGTACATTGCATGGAGAGGAGAGAGTCTCTTCAACAGATAGTGCTGGCAGAACTGGAAAGCGATATGCAAAATATTGAAACAAAAAACAACTCAACATGGATTAAAGACCTAAATGTGAATCCCATAATTATGAAGGAAATCAATGAAATAATAATGACAAATTTGATGGCTCTAATAGAATGTGCTCACAGACTACCAAACATTGTGACAATTGCACAAACAAAAGAAAAAATAGATGATTGGAACATTCTAAAATTTAGAAACATATGTGCATCAAAAGACTTCACCAAAAGAGTAAGTCTGAAGCAGCTGGAAGAACAGAAGATACTTCCTGAAAGAAAGACCAGCAGGAAAACAAAAACAAAAACATAAAACAACCCCAGCAGTCCAATTGACTATTACAAGAACAAGCAAGTAGTTCTCCAGGGAGCCCTCAAGGCAAGTGGTCAGGTCCCCTCAAGGCAAACGTCCTTCTAAGACTGAAACCTAAATGGAATGCATTAGCAGGCATATGGTCCTGATATTGACCACATTGGTCACCAATAAGGGGAAGAGGGGGAAAAACAGCAATGAAGTTGTGAACTAAGTCCGACCACATTTAACAGATTCCTGTTAATTGGACTGAGACCTGGTTAACCAGGACAATGATGAGACCTGGAGATTCCTGGGCCCAGGAGCAGGGACATGGCCCCAGAGGACTAGAACAGGGTTTGAAGCATCCAGCTGATATAAAGTGAGGGGGGATGCACAAGAACACCCACATTTACAGATAGAACCCATTTGACCTGGCATCAATGTCTGGATGATCAGAACATGACTAGAGGAAGAAAGAAGAGGAAAAGCAAGAAAGAAATAACCCACTATAAGTAGATGATCTTGAACTATGGTTGTGGATGCAGTATGACAAAGGAACAGACAAATCTCGATGGTGAAGACCATTCCCACCCTCTTGGTACACAGGGTCAACAGGGAGGGGGAACTAAGACATTGGCTAACCAAAATGGGAGGACAACAAAGGCAAGAAGTGACTGGCTTACAAGTTTTCAATAGGGAACCTAGCTCCAGAGGATATAGGGAAAGGTAGAACCTCCACTGAATTGTTTCCAACCTGTCTGGGTTAATAAAGGGTGAGGGGGAAAGGACTCTTGTGGTTCAATAGGGAACGATTGCTATCAGGTCTGACAGTGCATGTCAGAAAGGTAAATGTAAATGTTTGGTAACAAAAGGATGGGAGTGGCTGATTTTGCAGTCCAGGAGTGGAGATTACTGGAACCATTAAGGGAGAAAAGCAAAGAGCCAGACCGTTTCTGGAAAGGAAGTGACAGTAGGGATGGAGGCAGAGGCAATGATGTGGACAGAGGAGAAGCTGGGGATGCTGAACTCAGGGAGGGAGAGGGCCTGTGTGCTGGTGGCCAACGGGGAAGGAGTGTGGCGTGTACCCTTTGGGTGTTTGATGAGGAATGCAGGGGATTGTGATCATTGCAATGAAACAAAGTATGATAGGATGAATGTAAAGATAATATTTACCCATGTAAACTAACACATAATTCACATACACATGAGTAAATAGGGAGACAACAGAATGGGAAAAAATATTTTCAACTACATATCAGACAAGGGACTAATTTCTAAAATCGATAGGAAACTACAACATCTCTGAAGAACAGATTTGATATATTAAATACTAAAGACCAAAGACTAGAAGAGTTGTGGGATGACAT
>NW_006411907.1:9150-9663 GCF_000296735.1 Chrysochloris asiatica
AAGTAAAAATTTCCTAAAACTAATACAGAAACGGCTATAGCATACATTGACAGAGAATTTCCAGAGGTTCAAGCCAGATTAAGAAAAGGCCGTGCAATGAGGGATATCATTGCTGATATATAATAATGGATCTTGGCTGAAAGCAGAGAATACCAGAAAGATGTTTACTTGTACTTTATTAACTATGCAAACACTTTCAATTTTGTGGATCATGACAAGCTATGGACAACATTGCAAAGTATAAGTATTCCGGAACACTTAATTTTGCTCATGAGGAATCTGTACATGGATCAAGAGACAGTTGTTAGAACAGAACATGGGAACACCAAATGGTTTAAAATTAAGAAAGGTGTGTGAGAGGGTTGTATTCTTTCACCATACTTATTCAACCTGTATACTGAGCAAATAATACAAGAAACTGGGCTATATGAAGAAAAACATGGCATCAAGTTTGGAGGAAGACTCATTAACAACCTGCGACATGCAGATGATACAACCTTGCTTGCTGAAAGT
>NW_006411908.1:0-656 GCF_000296735.1 Chrysochloris asiatica
CCACAGTATGATAAAGTGACAAACAAGTAGTGAATCTTGTTTATAGAATCCTTAAATATTGCAATTCAAGTTTTCAATTTTTCTTCAGTTCTTTCAATTTCAGAAATGCGGAGTGTGTTCTTCCAGTTTGGCTTTCTCATTCCAGGTCTTTGTACATTTAATTATAAAATGTTACTTAGTCTACTTGAGGCACTCTTTTAAATCTTCTGCCCAGCTCTTTTACTTCATCATTTCTTCTATGCACTTTAGCTATTGTACGCTCATGAACAAGTTTCAGAATTCTTTTGTCTATGTTCCTTTCCTGTCATCTTAATGGCCTTTTGTTTCTTCATGTATGATGTCCTTGATGTCATCCCATAATTCCTCTGGTCTTTGGTCATTAGTGTTCAATGTGTGTAGTCTATTCTTGGTAGGATATACTTGAGGTTGTACTTTGGCTCTTATGGACTTGTTTTGATTGTCTTCAACTTCAACTTGAATTTGTATGTTAGCAATTGATAGTCTGTTCTGCAGTCAGCAGCTGATTATATTCTTACTAAGGATATTGAGCCTCTCTAGCTTCTCTTTACACAGACATAGTCAATTTGATTCCTGTCTATTTCATTTGATAAGCATTGTTGCACAAAGATATTTACAATGAATAAGTTATTGGTCTT
>NW_006411908.1:940-2196 GCF_000296735.1 Chrysochloris asiatica
CCTTATGATTGTCTGATTCAAAGTGGTCAACATCAGTCCCTTTCAACTCATTAATACCAAGGATAATGATTTTCAAGCATTCCATTTCATTTTTGACAGCTTTCAATTTCCCTATAAACATACTTTGTACAGATTCCTGGTGTAGTGCTTCAGGATAACACACTGGACCTCAAGGTATGAACAGAAAGGTTGGTGGTTCATACCCACCAGCCACTCCTCAGAAACCCTATTCAGGGTCACTGTGAGTCAGAACTCACTTGACTGCACTTAACAATAACATAATTTGAACATTTCACATTCTAATTATTAATATTTCTTCTCATTTTGAGTGATGCTACACCAACAAAGTCCTGAAAGCTTTACTCTATTCATATCATTAAGAATGATTCTGTTCTGAGGAGGTGGCTTTCTCCAGTTGGATTTTGAGTGCTTTACAACCTGAGGAACTCATTATGTGGCGCTAGATCAGATTATGTTCTGCTCCTATTCATAAGGTTTTCACTGTCCAATTTATTAAGAAATAGATTTCCAGGGCTTCCTTCCCAATCTGTCTTAGTCTGGAAGCTTCACTGAAACCTTTCCACCCTGCTGGTTTTTGAAATATTGGTGACATAACTTCCAGCAAATTGTAAGCCACGGCAGTACCACAAACTGACTCAACAAAGTGTTGACCTAACAAAGGAGCAGTCAACAAGAAATTCTTAAAGTTTTATTTTATTTCTTATGAATAGCAATTATCCTCATGAATGCTATGTATCATCATAGGCTGATCCTGTAAGAGAAAGCCAAACATATTCATTGGCAGATTTTATCATTTTATGAAGAGAAACAGGTCTTTAATATGGGAGTTTGGGTATTAATTTAACATGTGATTATTGTTTTTAGATGTCATTAAGTCAATTTCAACTCATAGTGATCCTATGAACAATAAAATAAAATACTGCTTGGTCCTGTGCCATCCTAACCATCATTCCTGCCTGAGGCCATTGTCAATCCATCAATCCATTGTCACTGTATCAATCCATCACACTGAGGGTCTTCCTCTTTTTTGCTGACTTTCTATTTTACCAAGCGATGTCTTTCTTCATAGCTGGTCACTCCTGATACATGTCCAAAGTAAGTGAAATGAAGTCTCATCATTCTCATTTCAGCTGCTCTCCATAAGATTTTCACTAGCTAATTTGTTGTGTTTTGTTTTGCTTCTCCAGAAATAATTTACCAACTCCTTCTTCCTAGTCTGTCTTATTCTGGAAGCT
>NW_006411908.1:3766-7520 GCF_000296735.1 Chrysochloris asiatica
TCGTGAGGTTGGCCCAGGATTGGGCAGTGTTTCATTCTGCTGTGTATAAGGTCGCTATGAGTCAGTGCTGACTTGATGGCACCTAGCATCAACAACCCCACATCCCAACTGCTGCTGGAAGGCCCACGTCATTGCTGCCTTGAGGCTCAGACTGACCAGATGGAGCCTTTGAATAAATCAACAAGATGCCCTTCCCAAAGATAGACCCTTAGCATCTGGTTCCAACTCCTGGTGCTCTTTGTAAGAGGAAGATGATAAACCCCAGACTATGACCTGAGTTAAAAGATGGAACTTGAAATAAGTGTCCATAAAATGACAATTCTACAAATGATGCTCTGATCTCTAGGACTAGTTGTTGTTGTTGTTGTTATGTGCCATGGAGTTGGTTCCGACTCATAGCGACCCTGTACAGGGTTTCCAAGGCTGTAAACCTTTACTGGAGCAGAAAGTAGCACACTGATATTGTTTATCTGTACACTGCAATTCACTCAAACACTCCTAATGATGGCTCACAACTGGGCAATGCTGTTTTGTTACCGATGTCACCATCAGTTGGAGTCAACTCAACAACAATTAACAACAATACATTTCACCTGTATAATTCCTTGGAGAACTGACATGAGGTAATGAAAGAAAATACAGGAAACTGGGGAAATGTTCAAATTTTACTGAAGATGTCCAAGAGCTGTCAGTTTATAGTTTCCAATCTATTTTCTATGTCTGAATGGTATTTTTTTTCTTTGGTAAAGAACGATACAATCCAATTTTATCTTTTCCCAGTAGTTGTAAAGTGCTTCCTTCAGTTTTTGTCAATTGTATTTTCAAGATGGAGCACATTACTAATCATCTGCCAGCCTGCCTGAAAGATGTAATAGACAATTCACTCAGATAACACATAACATATGTCAAAAGCGTACACAATGGGTGCAAAGGGTTCAACACCCACTTCCCTAAAAATGTGAACAAGAGCTTCTTTCTGTGAGACAGAAATGTCATTCAAAGAAAGTTAAGACAGTAATGCATTTTGAATCAATGCTACACTCATTAATTAGAATATTAAATTTGAATAACATAAAAATACAAGGTTAGAATGGAAGAATCTTTTATTAAAAAGATAATCTAACTTTTGGGAGATGTGTTTTTTGGTTAGAATATTGTTCAATTACATATAACAATAACAGTGGCTGTTATTGGTGGTAATTACTGGAGTCAGTTTTGACTCATAGTGACCCTGTATAGGGTTTCTGAGGCTGTAAATCTTTATAGGAGCAGTTAGTCTCATTTTTCTCCCTTGGAGCAACTGGTAGATTTAAACTGCTGACCTTGTGATTAGCAATCCAGTTCAAATTCACTGTGATATCAGAATAGTAATATTCTACCCCAAAACATCATCTCTCATACTTTGGACATACTGTCAGGAGGGACCAGTCACTGGAGAAGGATATCATGTTTGGTAATGTGGAGGGTCAGAGAAGGACAGGAAGACCCCCAACAAGATGGATTGGCCAAGTGGCAGCATCGATGGACTTAAGCATGGCAACAGTAGTGAGGTTGGCACAGGATTGGGCAGTGTTTCGTTCTACTGTGCATAAGGTCACATGAGTTGGTACCAACTCAATGGTACCTAACAACAACCCCAAAACACATCTCCTCAAAATTAAACTGTTGTTCAATTGGAGTTGAGGATAAGCACTGGACTGTTAACCACAAGGTTGGGAGTTCAAATTCATCAACTACTCCCTGAAAGCTCTACAGGGTTGCTATGAGTAGGAACTAACTCAGTGACACTTAACAACAACAATTGTTTGATTGCATTCTATTTTACAGAGGAAGACATATCACTTTTTAAAAAATTGAATTCATGTTTAATAATTACAGGCACTGTGCCCCCTTTACCCCTGCCCAAGCAGCAGAAGGGGTGGTGTGGAGACTGAGACGTAAGCCCGCAGCAGTGAGGACGACCATCCCAAGAGTAATTTTCAGAAAATAAAAAAGGGTCCCAGGGGGAGATAATGCTACCCCCACCCAAGACACACTAAATTTCAAGAGATAGCTTGCATTTTTAAAATAAATGTCATCTGATCATCTTAGTATAAATGAGAAAGTAATAGGCTTTGCAGTTTTACACAGTAATTAGTGAGTGGAAACCATACTTTAAATCTCATATTAGGGCTCAACAAGCAGAATAAATAAGTTACAGATCTGTCGTCTTAATTTCAGCTTCATAGAATACCAGGCACCATTTCCTACCACTATGGTGTTAACATAATTCACGTGATGTATTAATCAGTGACGCCCTGATGTGTCAGGCAGCCAGCTGCACTCAGAAGGTTCCCCTAACCTAGCAGATGGCCCACTATTCAAACACACTGAAACACCTGTTCTTCCGGGGACTCCTAGCCCAGGTCTTCTCCCTAAAGTCAAAGAACCTTCTTTCAACTGTATGTGGAAGTCGTTCCATTACTTTTCATCATACAGAAAGGCAATTTATTTTTCAGATCTTTGGGGGGGCAGTTAAGATAGAGATGAAAGGGAATGTGTTTGAACCCACAGTATCAAATAAGCAGAAGTAAATATAAATGTATGGAATACAAAAGAGAGATCTATACTTGTAAGTTGATTAAACCAGGCAACAGGATGCCCCACAACTGCCTTCTGCCCCACTGTGCTGGGTCTCCTTTGCAAGTGGGACTGTACCAGAGGCTACAATAGAAAATTAACTTACCCCTGCCATGGGCCACTTGTGAGGCAGAAACAAAACAAGCTTTAACCTAAAAGGTAACCAAATTGCCCAGTGGATGGAATAATGCGAATCCATAGCCTATTCAAGAGGAATTGGGCAGCAAAATATTGAGATTTACCTATTTAATTGCCTGTGGTTTTTTTTGTTTTTTTTTTTTTAGCATTATCGTGAAATGAGTGAAGGTTTACAGAGCAGACCACCAGTTTTACATTCAACAAATCATATACTTTGTTTCCTTAAATGTTTGCAGTCCCCTCGGTGTACCAATGGTTAATAGCATTTACTTCTATTCACCTATTATATTTCTTCCTGTGTCTTTGGCTACCTTTATCTTTCCTCTGCTAACCTCCCTCTTGATGTATATTGTCTACCCTGCCACCTATATCAGCATGTGTTTGTCTTCTAGCCTATGAATAATTTTCCCTCTTCCCCCCACCCCATAGCCATCATAGATTGTTTCTCTTTTGTTATTTTTTTGTTTGAACAATTATATAATTCACAGTTTCAAAGTAACTGGTACACACCCTTCCCACTGCCTATCCCAACCCCTTCACTGGGATCGAGTCTCTATCTTGAAGCATGAAATTTTGAATATGCTTCCATAATTCTTTTACTTATATCATTGCTTCCCTTGGGTCATAATCCACTAGTGGGGCAAGGGGAGCATGGCATTTAAATCTTGGAGGGAGGAAAAAGCCTCATCTTTCTCTCTCTGAGCGACTGGCAGGCTGGTTCTCATATCTGTGTTGTAGAAGGTCCAGGCAGTGTGTCTGACCAGTCCACCATCTTGCTGGAAGTCAATGTTTTTTGTTTTCTCTTTGTTTTAACATGTAAGTCATTAAAAAAGAAAGAAAGTAAGAAAATATTTCAGAAGTCTTACTCTGCAGTTTCATCTTTTTATCTACAATTACTTGATGGTGCAAGTTTTGATGTTCAGATGTTAGCCCCAGTGGCATAAACAAAATAACTAGTTGCAGTTCCTTGGGCTATTTTGATCATTAAGGAGCTCTG
>NW_006411908.1:8120-9610 GCF_000296735.1 Chrysochloris asiatica
GCACATAACAACAACAATAACATTTAATAGCAAATCAGTATTTTTATAGGTGCAACTGAAACTCAAAATTTAGGGGTTGCTGTTAGTTTAAATCAGGACAAAATGGTAACCTATAACTTAAAATAGAACACTGGCAAGACATGGTAAAAGCTAAATCTCAAAGTTCCTCATTAAGAGGCAAATTAATGAAGCTGAATTAGGCCATGTGGCAGAGGGATTTCTAATTGTAAAATGAACCAAAGCAGGTCACTAGATTGACAAACAGGATGACTGTCTGATTCTCTAAATCAGAGTCATTTTGTCAACAGTGACTACACAGGAAAGTTCTTGACTAGGCATATAAAATGGAGCAAGAGCGCAAAGATGAAGAGCTTCCAACACTTGGGAGAAATGAAAACCTTCATAAGCCAGTATAGCCAACATTTCTTCATATAATAGTCTACAGCTGTGTGAGTTCTTTGAGTCAAATATACTCTGTAGAACATTTTGTAAAACTATTTTAATGGCCATTGGGGATAATATGAGAATAGCCGTGTTGAAAACCAAAGAGAAGTATGTTCAAAGGGCCACAGCATGCTTCTAAACTGCAGCATGACTTTCTAGAACCTAATGTGTGCCACTTTGTGATAAAGCACTGGACTGCAAGGTTGGTTTGAACCACAAGGTCATAGGTTCAAACTCAAGGCTCCTTGGAAACCCTACACAGGGTCGCTATGAATCAGAACTGACTCGATGATGGTTTAACAACAACAGTGAAATGTAAGAGAGCTAGGATAAGCAAAAGAAAGAATCTGCAAGTTTTTATTCTTCATAGCTTCTTCAATATCCTTTGGAAGACCAAAGAAGAAGTAATATATTTGCGTTATGGTGCTGGCTAAGAATACTGAATATACCAGAAACTACCAAAATAACAAACAAATCTGTCTTGGAAGAAATACAGTCAGAATGCTTCTTAAAGGCAAGGATAACAAGACTTCCTTTAAAGTACTTTGAACATATCATCAAGAGAAACCAGTCCCTGGAGAAGGACATCATGCTTGGTAAAGTACAGGGTCAGAACAGAAGAGGAGATCATTAGTAAGATGCATTGACAAAGTGGCTGCAACAATGGACTCAAATATACCATCTACTGTGAGGATGGTGCAGGACCAGGCAGTATTGCCTTCTGTTGTACACATAGGGGTACTATGAGCTGAAACGGATTCAAAGGCACCTAACAACAACAACACATTTTGAGAACATATAGTTTTATGTATAAGTATGAGTGGCTTAATGTCCACCATATGTTCTGTTAAACAGGACATTATGTGACCTAGATATTGTGCAAGCACTATATTATATTTATGTTGTCATTAAGTGTTGTGGAGTCAGTTCCAACTCATAGCAACCCTGTATAGAGTTTCTGAGGAGTGGTTGGTGAGTTTGAACCACTGACCTTGTGGTGTAAGCCAACCTTTTGTTCCAGTGGGTATCCTACAGCGCTACACCAG
>NW_006411909.1:0-3892 GCF_000296735.1 Chrysochloris asiatica
CAGAATTCATTGGCTCTTGATCATATACTACCTATTCTATTAAGTGATCTACAGCATCATTTCTATAACCAAGTCCATATTTTCCAACTACTCATCCTTCTTCTTTGTTTCCAACCTTTGCATTCCAATCACCAGTAATGATCAATACATCTTCATTGCATGTTTGCTCAATTTCAGATTGAAGAAGTTGGAAGAATTCTTCTATTTCATCCTCACTGGCTTTAGTGGTTGGTGCGTAAATTTGAATAATAATGGTATTGTTGGTGTTGTTGTTAAGTACCATCCAATGGATTCCAAACCTTTAGTGATCCTTATAGGGTTTCCAAGAAGAAGATCATGGGCTTGAACCACTGACCCTTGCAATTCAAATGATTTAGCAGTCTGACACATTAGCTCACAGCACCACATCGGGACTCCAGGTCTTCCTTGTAGGTGCACGGATAGTATCTTGTGACAGACAGCATTGTACCTCATGACTGATCTTGATATTTTATTTTTATTGATGAATGCAACACCATTTCTCTTCAATTTGTCATTCCTGGCGTAGAAACCAAGTTGTTGTCAGATTCAAAATGGCCAATACCAAGCCATTTCAGCTCACTAATGCCTAAGATATCAATGTTTATGTGTTCCATTCCATTTTTGACAATTTCCAATTTTCCTAGATTCATATTTAGTACATTCCATGTTCCAATTATTAATGGATGTTTTTAAGCTGTTTCTCTTCATTCTAAGTTGTGGCTCATCAGCAAATGAAGGTTTTGA
The DNA here is from genome assembly GCF_000296735.1 of Chrysochloris asiatica. Classification (NCBI taxonomy): domain Eukaryota; kingdom Metazoa; phylum Chordata; class Mammalia; order Afrosoricida; family Chrysochloridae; genus Chrysochloris; species Chrysochloris asiatica. The sequence continues at coordinate 766 of NW_006411909.1, forward strand.
GGGCTTTACTCCCATGGGCTTTACTCCATTCATGTCATCATGGTCAACTCTACTTTGAAGAGGCAGCTCTTCCCCAATTGCATTCCGAGTGCCTTCCAACCTGAGGGGTTCACTGTCTGGCACTGTATCTGACAGTGTTTCTCTGCTATTTATAAGGTTTTCAGTGACTAAATGTTTGGAAGTAGTTTGTCTCTCCTCTTCTTAGTCTGTCTTCATTTGGAACTCATCTGAAACCTATCCACCTTGGGTGACCCTGCTAGTATTTAAAATACCCGTGGCATCGCTTCCAGAATTACAGCAACTCACAAGCCACCACAGTATGACAAACTGACAGATGAGTGGTGGTTCAGCTCATTAATGCCTAGGATATCAATGTTTATGCTTTTCGTTTAATTTTTGACAACTTCCAATTTTCCTATATTTATAGTTCCTATCCTATTCAGGGTTGCTATGAGTCAGAACTGACTCCACAGCACATAACCATCACCATCACCATATATATGGAGTCTTGATGTGGCACTGTGGGTTAATGTGCCAGACTGTAAAGTCTTTTGAACTGCAAGGTCAGAGGTTCAAGCTTACCAGCTGCTCCTCAGAAACCCTATACAGGGTCACTATGGGTTGGAACCGACTCGACTGCACTTCACAACAACAACATAATTTATACATTCCATTTTTCCGATTATCAGTGAATATTTATAGCTGTTTCTCCACATTTTGAGTTGTGTCACATGAGCAAATGAATGCTTTATACTATTCGCAGCATCATGGTTAACTTTACTTTGAAGAAGCAGCTCTTTCCTATTCATATTTTGAGTGCCTGCCAACCTGTGGGGCTCAACTTCTTTCACTATATCTGACAATATACTATGCTCTTCATCATGTTTCAATATTCAATATTCAGCTGCTATCTAACAGTGGTCCATAGTTTTTCATAAGGTTTTCAGTGACTAAATATTTGAAAGTTATCTGTCGTTCCTTCTTCCTAATTTGTCTTAGTCGGTAAGCTCATCTGAAACCTGTCTACCACGGGTGACCTGGCTGGTATTTAAAATGCCCATGGCATAGCTTCCAGAATCATAGCAACTCACAAGCCACCACAGTATGGCAAACTGATAGACAAATGGTGAGTTTGACCCTGAGGCTGTTTAATTCCAAATCATAATTCCCCATTTTTCTTACTTATTCAGGTTGACTTTCATGATAATAAGATATATAAGATGAAACTTGTTTCTATATTTTTATATGAGTCCCTTCCCTCCCTCACAGATAACTTAATGTTTTAACTGTACTATAAACCACAGCTCATTAACTCTATGAGATAATGATATTCCACATTCAGGACATGTTTCAAATTGCTACCCCCTGGTGTGGCACTATAGGATTAGCGCTTGATCACAAAGTCAATTTGAGCTACAAGGTCTGTGGTTCAAAACCAGCAGCTACACCTTGGAAACCTTATGCAAGGTCACTATGAATTGGAACTGATACCATAGCACTTAATAACAATAACACAATAACAACATAATGGACTTTGGCATTTGGGAGTCTTTTTTTTTTTTTTTGGTTTGGTTTATTTTTCATTATATTTTTATTTCTTAAGATGTTTTCCTAAGACATATCATCTCACTCACTAACTCACCAACTCACTATTTATCTGGACATAAAATGTGCTCAATTAGAAGATATTAATTTAGAGATTTTGTTAAATGCCTGGTTGAAATGCATTAAATTCATGTTTCAGTGTTCATTTCGTATTTTGTGAAAGCTGCCTGATGATGAATAGGGCAAATGTATCTTCCTACTTTGGCGCTCAGTGGAAGATACACACATACACAAAAGAGACAAACTAATAGAGAAGTGACAAAATGTGAAAACATTTAACTCGGTCCTGGAGCAAGAGAGACTTGTAGAAGAAAATGATAGAAATAAATAAGAAAAAGGGAGAGTGTGTTTCAAGAGGAGAGAACAGAGGGTTAATGAAGACTTCTTGTATATTAAAGAAAATAAGAAATGTTTAAAATGGCTGGTGTTCAGATTGTAAGGGGTTAAACACACACTAAGGAGCCCTGGTGACACAGGGTTAAGTGCTTGGCTGCTAACATTGAGGCTGGCAGTTCAAACCCACCTAGTGGTTCTGCAATAGAAGGATCGGCTAACCTATTGCCATAAAGATTATAGTCTAAGAACCCCTAGGGGACACTTCTCCTCTGTCACATTTGATCACTATGAATTGCAATTGACTTAACAACACCCAACAACAATAAGTAAGCTATTTGAGTTAAGACTGGAAAATTGTCAGGTTGTACAGCCACATCAGCAAGCACTTGACATTTACAGGCCTGCCTCCTTTTATTGTGCTTCACAGATACTGTGTTTTTATGAATGGAAGTTTGGTGGGAACCCTGTGTCAAGCAAATCTATTATTGTCCTTTTTTTCTAACCATGTGTGCTCACTTTATGGCTCTGTGTCACAGTTTGGGATTTCTCACAGTATTTCAAACTTTTTCATAATGCTATTGCACACTTAATAGACTACAGTATACCGTAAAATACCTTTTATATGCACTGGGTATCAAATACAAATTAGTGTGACTTACTTTATTGCATAACCTAACAACAACAACCAGAAGATTACTTAGGAGATAGCTGATGTAATCTAGGTGAATGAGGGTGTGGACAAAGAGTAATGATGAAAATAATGGAACTGATTCAAACTATTTTGGAAGTAGGAGAAACCTGAGGACTGACTGGAAATGAAAGTGGGCAGTTAAAGCTGAAGCTCCAGGTTGCTCTGCTTGTCCTTTCAAGTGGAAATTTCCAACCTCAGACAATTCTGAGTGGGGAACCGGATTCCACCTATGGTCTTATGCAATGGACAGGCTCCGCAGGAAACATCCTTCCCTGGTGACGTTCTAGTCCCATTGTAGGTATTCCAATCACTACTAAGCCCATGCAAACCTGCCTACATGTTCTCCCATCCATCTTGCTTTTCCATTCCCCTGCCCCTTCTAGTGTATTGCCCCACACCCCCAGGCCCCAAACAATCTTGTACCTATTCCCTACCTTGTGCTCCACCTTCCCCTCCCTCCACTCACCCCACCCCCTACACTCTGTAACAAACAAA
>NW_006411909.1:5682-6707 GCF_000296735.1 Chrysochloris asiatica
ATAAGTGTTCAATTTTTAGTATGTCCCAAGTGTTTATGAATCGGGCTGCTAACCTCAAGATAGGCAGTTCAAAACTACCAGCTGTCTCATGAGAAAGTTGAGACTTTCTGCTCCTGTAAAGATTTGTAGCCTTGGAAAATCTGTGCAAGGTCACTATGAGTTGGAACCGACTCCACGGTACTTAACAACAACAACAACAACAATCATCTATATTGTCTACTTTTGTTTGTGTAATTTTCACAATGTTTGGTAATCTAGTGTGCCCTGCACTAGAGCCCTCAAATTTTTCCCAGTTTTTTCACTGATCGCCTTTATAATTTTCGGATTCACACTTAGGTCTTAATCCATGCTGAGTTGTTTTTTGTATATGGTGTGAGTTAAAGGTCTTGCTTCAATCTTTTGCATATTACTTTCCAGTTTGCCAGCATCATCTGTTGAAGAAACTATCTCTTCCCATGCAGTATACTTAGGCACTTTGTGGAAAATTGATTGGCAGCATGTGGATGGGTTAACATCTGGATTCTAGATTCTGTCCATTGATCTATATATTTTTCATTGTACCGGTACTAAGGTGTTATGACCATGGTAGCCATGTAGTAAATTCTGAAATCAGGGAGTGAGAGACTTCCAACTTTATTCTTCTTTATAAGCAATGCTTTGCTTATCCTGGGTCTCTTTCCTTTCCATACAAAGTTTGTAATTGTTTTTTCCATCACTTTAAAGAATGTCTTTAGAATCTGGATTGGGTTTGCATTGTATGTGTAAATTGCTTTGGGCAGTATTGACATTTTCACAATGTTAAGTCTCCCTATTCAGGATCATGGTATATTCTTCCATTTTTGTAAGTCTCTTTTGGTTTCTTGTAGTAGTGTTCTGTAGTTTTGTTTGTATAAGTCCTTTGTTTCTCTGGTTACATTTATTCCTAGATATTTCATCCTTTGGGTGGCTATTGTAAATGGTATTGTTTTTCTAATGTCTTTTTCAACTCTGTCATTATTAGTATAGAGGAATCTAACTAATTTTAT
>NW_006411909.1:8472-9748 GCF_000296735.1 Chrysochloris asiatica
CTTTAATTCTAGTAAGGTTTGCTTTATATATCTTGGTGCTCTTTCAATGGTAACATAGATATTTATTATGGTTATGTCATCTTGCTCAATTGACCATTTAATCATGAGATAGTGTTCTTTATCTCTTATAATAGTTTTATTTTATCAGAGATTAGTATTGCCACTCCTGCTCATTTCTTATTGCAATTATCTTGGTATATTTTTTTCCATCCTCTAAATTTTAGTCTGTTTCTGTCTTTGTGCCTCAGGTGTGTCTCTTGCAGGCAGAATATGGAAGGGTCTGTTTTCTTATCAATTCTGCTACTCTCTGTCTCTTCACTGGTGCATTTAATCCATTGACATTCAGTGTAACTATCAATAGGTATGAATGAATTGCTGTCAGTATGTTAATTTTTTGTGGTGCAGTTCATTCCTTTGTTCTTCACACCTTCTAGTGCATGCTTTTTGTGCTATATCTTGTCAGTTTCTTAGTTTTAATGTTTCATTGTTATACTTGGATCTTCATTTTCATGGTAAGTTGTGAAGAATTAACTTTCTTTGATGTAATCCTATAGTCTACAAACATCTCTTTCCATTTAAGATAGTCTATTATATCCTACCACCACTCATCTGTCAGTTTGTCATGCTGTGGTGGCTTGTGAGTTGCTCTGATTCTGAAAGCTAGCCACTGGTATTTTAAATACCAGCAGTGTCACCCATGGTGGACAGGTTTCAGATGAGCTTCCAGACAAAGACAGACTAGGAAGAATGAGTGATGAACTGCTTCTGAATATTTATTTAGTCAATGATAACTTTATGAATAGCAGAGAAACACTGTCAGACATAGCGCTGGAAAATGAGCCACTCAGGCTGAAAGACGCTCAAAATGCAACTGGGGGAGAGCTGCCTCCTCAAAATAGAGTTGACCATGAAGACACGAACTGAGTAAATACCGTGGGAGAAAAGCCCATGGTACCTTCATTTGCTAATGGAGCACAACTCAAAATGAGGAGAAACATCTGTGTAAACATCCATTGAAAATCGCAACATGAAATGTACGAAGTATGAATCTGGGAAAATTGGAAGTTGTCAAAAATGAAATAGAGTGAGGGAAAAACAGCAATGAAATGGTGAGCTAAGCCCTACAATGTTCAATAGACTTCTGTGAACCCCGGTGAAGATCTGGTTGACCAGCAGTGTGGCAAGACCTGGAGACTTTTGGGCCCAGAGTCAGTGACATAGCCACAGAGGACTAGAGTGTAGAGTGAAGCATCCAGCTGATAAAAAGAGAGGGCAT
>NW_006411910.1:0-754 GCF_000296735.1 Chrysochloris asiatica
TTGTCACTCTTTCTTCCTAGTCTGTCTTTGTCTGGAAACTCATCTGAACCCTGTCCACCATGGATGACCCTGCTGGTATTTAAAATACTGGTGGCATAGCTTTCAGAATCACAGCTACTAAGAAGCTACCACAGTACAACAAACTCACAGACCAGTGGTGGATCCTAGGCATTAGTGAGCAGAAATAAACTGATATTGGCCATTTTGAATCTGACAATTAGATGGTTTGCTATGCCAGGAATGACAAATTGAAGAGGAATGGTGTCACATTTATCTTCAAAAAAACACATCAAGATCCATCTTGAAGAACAATGCTGCTGTGATCGGATAATATCCATATGCCTACAAGGAAGACCAGTTAATACAACTATTATTCATATTTACACACCAACCACTAAAGCCAGTGATGATGAAATTGAAAAATTCTACCAACTTGTTCAGTGTGGAATTGATCAAACATGCTACAGAGATGTATTGATAATTATTTGTGATTGTAATGCAAAAATTGGAAACAAACAGGAAAGATCAGTAGTTGGAAAATATAGCCTTGGTATAGAAATGATGCTGGAAATCACATGATACAATTTTGCAAGACCAATGACTTCCTCATTGCAAATACCTTTTGTAAACACCATAAAAGACAACTATGTACATGGATCTCCTGTACCATATGGAATACAAAGAAATCAAATAGACTACATCGGTGGAAAGAGATGATGAAAAGAGATGGCAGAAAGCTCCATCTCATCTGCCA
>NW_006411910.1:1590-3496 GCF_000296735.1 Chrysochloris asiatica
ATAAAGAATCCTTAAAAGCAACTAGACCATAAATAAGAGCTATGGGTACATACAGATACGCAAATAAGAAGTTTGACTTAGACATTCTTAGATTAATGATCAGTAAAATAGGGAAGTTGTTTTCATGGCCTCAGTTTTTCTGATAAGTGATGTTTTTGTAGGCTATAAACAGATACTGTATGGAGGAAGTTAATGGAGAGTTAATTGCACCTGACAACTAAGATTGATGATTTAACAAGACTTAACAGCTAGAGGTTAAGAAACATATGTAAAGGTTAACTTGCTCCTCAGAGAAAAGAATAAAAGTCATTTATGTAGGAACAAATTTTTAACCAAAAGGTTATAAGAAAGCAAGATGTCACGTTTGCTCTGATGTAATGTTTTAACTTCTTGTCCCTGTTGTAAATCTAAGGGTCATAAACCATGAAGAATGTGCCCCAGAATAGATTGTATTTTGAAGATATTGATTACTATGAAAGCAATGCTTTTTTGTAATGGTATATAAGGGGGTTATAAGATAGAATAAAGCATGAGAATAAAGAATGAGAATAAAGCATGTAAGAGAGAAGATCTTGAATTCATCACGACCCATCGACTCTGTGTGATTCTTTTCCGCCAACACCACATCCCCATTCGGAACACTAGAATAAGTTTGCCGAGGCTGGCCTCCGGTACTCAGCATTTCTCAAGCCGAGGGAACTGAAGAAAAAATTCAAACCTCAGCTTGCAATATTGAAGGATTCTATGGGAAAGCATCAAAGAAGATGGAAAGAAAACATAAGAGTCACTGTACCAAAAAAAATGGTTGGTGTTCAACCATTTTAAGAGGTAGTACATGAGGTAACCTATGATACTGAAGGAAGAAGTGCAAGGCATGCTGAAAGCATTGGCAAAGAACAAGGTTCCTGTAATTGGTGGAATACAAATTGAAATCTTTCAACAAATTAATACAACACTGGAGGCACTCATTCATTTATACCAAGAAATTTGGAAGATAGCTGATTGGAAGAGATCCATATCTGTGCCCATTCCAAAGAGAGGTGACCCAACAGAATGCAGAAACCATAAGACAATATCATTAATATCACATGCAAGTAAAATTTTACAAAAGAGAATTCAAAAACAGCTGTAACAGTACAATGACAGGGAATTGCCATATATAGGTTCAAGCAGGATTCAGACAAGGATGGGGAATGAGGGATATCATTACTGACATCAAATGGCTCTTGGCTGAAAGCAGAGAATACCAGAGAGATGTTTACCTGTGTTTTATTTGACTATGTAAAAACTTTCCATGGTTTGGGTCATGACAAGCTATGGACAACATTGCAGAAAATGAGTATTCTAGACTACAATTAAGTAATTGTGGACATGAGGAATCTGCACATAGACCAAGAGGCAATAGTTCAAACAAAACAAGGGAATACTGAATTTTTAAAATGTTTTAAAATTAGGAGAGGTGTGCACCAGTGTTGTATTCTTTCACCATACTTATTCATTCTGTATGCTGAGAAAATAATGCAAAAAGCTGGATTATATGATGAAGAACATGGCATCAGGATTGGAAGAAGACTCATTAACATCCTGCAATATGCAGATGATACAACCTTGCTTGCTGAAAGTGAACAGTATTAAAATACTTACTGACAAGGATCAAAGACCACAGCCTTTAGTGTGGATTGCACCTTAGTGCCAAGAAAACAAAAATCCTCACCACTGGACCAATAAATAACACCAAGATCAATGGAGAAAATAACTATTTTTGTTCATATCAACCATCAACACTCATAGAAGCAGCAATCAAGAAATCAGACTATGTGTTGCATTAGGTAAATCTGCTGTACAAGACGTCTTTAAAGTGTTGAAGAGCAAAGATGTCAGTTTGAGGACTAAGGTGAGCCTGACT
>NW_006411910.1:4366-8182 GCF_000296735.1 Chrysochloris asiatica
TTTTTATCTTCCTCTAGTCAAGTTCTGATTATCAAGCCATCAAGACTAGGTCAAATGGGTACTGTTTGAGTGTTCTTGTGCATCTTCCCTCACTTCATATCAACTCAATGCTTCACTCTTAGCTTTAGCCCTCTGGGGCTATATCTCCATGGGCTCAGGTGTCCCAGGTCTCACCTCACTTTGGACCAACCAACCCTTCCTCTTCTCTCTCTCATCTCCAGGTCAATGGGAGTCAATAGACTGTGGTTGAACTCAGCCCATTTCTTCATTGTTGCCTTTTCCCCTCACCAGTAGGCCAGTGTGGTTGCCAGCAAGCTTACATGCCTGCTCATGTGTTTCCTTTGAGTTTCATTCTTAGAGGGGGTTTGTCCTGAAGGGACTTGATTACTTGCTTTGATGGCTTCCTGGTGAACAAATTGCTTAATATTGTAACAGCCAATAATACTGCCAATTTTATTTTGGGTTTATTTTGCTGCTCTTCTTTGAAGGTATATCTTCTGTTGCTCTAGCTGTTCTAGGCTGGTCTGCTTGTCTTTTCAAGTGGGAATGTCCCACCTCAGAAGGTTCTGGATGGGGCTCAGGATTCCACCTAAGGTTCTATATACTGCAAAGCCTCCACAGGAGGCCTATTTTACTCAGTTATAGGCTGACGATGGACTTACAAGCTTTCTGTAGTTTTGTTTCCTGACATTCCTTTCTGTGCCCACTCAAGTGTCTATTTTACAATAGTAGGCAAAGGAAACCAATATTCATAAGACAGTCAAGCATCTTAGTATTATTTCCCCTCTTCAGTCTATGCCTCGATCCCTGTATCACAGAGCCCTAGTTCCAAGGTTAAGCATGCATCACTATTTACCTCTGTCCCATTTTACCCATGCAATCCTGTCTCAGTGTTCTCCTATCTACCTTGCTCTTCCACCCCTTTCCACTTCTTGTGTATTGCCCTCCCCAACACCCAGACTATGATTTGTCTGCCCACTACCCTGTATTCTACTGTCGCCTCCTTCCACCTCCCCCAACTCCTCCACCCCATAACCAACAAATAATTTTTTCTTTTAGTATGAGTATCTTTTCTTAAGCTTTTACAATAATGGTCTTATGCAATATTTGTCCTTTTGTGACTAATTTCACTCCATGCCATTGTTTTTTTAATAACCTCATATGCATGTGAAAATTGGAGAATGAATAAGGAAGACGGTAAAAGAATTGATGCATTTGAGTTATGGTGTTGGAGGAGAATATTAAAAGTATCATGGAATGCTAAAAGAACAAATACATCTGTGTTGGAAGAAGTACAGCCAGAATACTCCATAGAAGCCAGGATGGCCAGACTCCATTTCTTATACTTTGGACGTGTTATCATGAGGAACCAGTCCCTAGAAAATGATGTTATGCTTTGTAAAGAGGCAGGTCAATGAAATTAGGAAGGCCCCCAAAGAGATGGAGTGGCAATGGGCTCAAGCATAGCAAGGATTGTGAGGTTGGTGTAAGACCGGGCAGTGTTTAATTCCATTGTGTATAGTGTTCTTATAAATTGTTACTGACTTGATGGCACCTAACAACGACAACATATAATCAAGAACTGATGGTATCGAAAAAAGAAATTTTAGTTGCATGGAAGTCATTGGTAAAAAATAAGCTCTAAGAATTGATGGAATACAAACTGAAATGTTTCAACAAACTAACGCAGCCCTGGAAGCACTCATAGTTGGTGCCAAGAAAGTTAGAACACAATTACCTGGTCAACGGATTGGAAAAGACCCATATATGTGCCCATTCCAAAGAAGGGCAATGCAACAGAATTAGGAAATTATTGAATAATTTGTACCACATGTAATTAAAATTTTGCTAAAGATAATGCAAACATGGTTGCAGCAGTACATCAACAGGGAGCTGCCAGGAATTCAAGTTAGCTTCAGAAGGGGACGTGGAATGAGGAGTATCATTGCTGATGTCAGATGGATTGTGGCAGAAAGCACAGAATACCAGGAAAATTTTTATTTGTAGACTATGCAAAGGTATTTGTGTGGATCATAATAAACATTGTGAAGAATAAAAATTCCAGAACACTTAATTGTGCTTGGCAGACCCTGTAAGTAGAACAAGAAGTTCTACTTGTTCAAAAAGAACAAGAGGATACTACGTAGTTTAAACTTAGGAAAGGTATGTTAGAGTTGTATCCTTTCATCTTACTTATTCAATCTGATGCTAAGCAAGGATTCTGTGAAGCTGCACTATAGGAAGAAGAATGTGACATCAGGACAGGAGGAAGTCTCAATGTTACTTGCTGAAAAGTGTAAAAGATTGAAGCATTTGCTGATGAAGATCAAAGAATGGAGCCTTCAGTATGGAATACAACTCAATGTAAAGAAAATGAAGATCCTCACAACTGAATCAATAAACAACATATGAATAAATGGAGAACAGTTGTCAGGATTTTAATTTTACTTGGATCTACAGTCTGCTCATGGAAACATAAGACAAATCAAATGATGTATTGCATTGGGCAAATCTGCGGCAAATGTGTAAGAGAAGTAAATGTTAAAGGATGAAGATGTCATTTTAAGGGCTAAAGTAGGCCTGACTTAAGCTATGATATTTCTAATTGCCTCATATACATGAGAAAGCTGGACAATGAATATGGAAGACTGGAAAAGAATTAATGCATTAGAATTATTGTTGTTGAAGACTATTCAAATTATCATGGACTGCTAGGAGGTTAAACAAATATATCATGGAAGAAGCACAACCTGAATTCTCCAGAAGTGAGGATGACAAGGTTTCATCTCTCTTACTTTGGATGTATTATCAGGAGGAACCATTCACTGGAAAAAGGCATCATGTGTGATAGAGGGTTCAGTGCAAAAGAGGAAGACCCCTCATGTGATGGATTGACACAGTGATTGCAACAATGGAATCAAATGTAGCCATTATGAGGGTGAAGCAGGACCAGGCAGTATTTTGTTCTCCTGTGCATACAGTCTCTGAGTCGAAGCCGACTTGATGGCACCTACAAAAACACCATCATCAAATCTTTCCCTCTTATTTATATTGGTAAACACCATTCTATTTCTGAATTGATTATTATACAGATACCACCTAAAGAGGACTGGGACAGTAAATGAATGTTAGTGAATGAAAGAAGGCTGGGGACTCTTTCTAGGTTGGTACTATGATGTCTTGCCAATTTTCAATGTGAAAGAGACTGGTAGGTTGTAAAAGAAGGAAACGGGCTTTGGAATTTGACATACCTAATTTAACATCTTGGTTGAGTGATTTATAGATGTATAACTTTGCTGTGGGTTAATGCGTCAGACTGCAAAGCCATTTGAACTGCAAGGTTGGTGGTTCAAGCTCACCAGCTGCTCCTCGGAAACCCTACACAGAGTCTATATGGGTCGGAACTGACTCTATGGCACTTAACAACAACAACACCAAACTTCAGGTAAGGAATTTATTACTTCTGAGTCTGAGACTCCATATCTGTAAATGTGCAAACGAAAGTACTTATTTTTCAGATTGTTGTGAAGATGAAATGAGAAGCCTGTAAAGCCCCCGGCACTTAGAAGACACTCAGTTCCTGACCATTATCCTAATCATCAGACTGTGGCCTTAGAATGGGAAAAGGAGAAGCTATGTGTTGCTTTATCGCAGAGCCACCAACTGATAACAGTGTCAGGGATTCTTGGGATGAAATTTGCCATTTTAAGCAAGAAATGGTATTACCAGTGACATAAATTGAGGGCATATCATTTATACCCCTGTAATTGGTATAAATGAATTACAACATCAAGAAAACAAAAATCCTCACCACTG
>NW_006411910.1:8542-9560 GCF_000296735.1 Chrysochloris asiatica
AAGTGCAACCAGAGTGCTCCTTGGATGCCAGGATGGCTAAGCTTCGTCTCTCCTACTTTGGACATATTGTCCGGAGGAAACAGTCGCTGGAAAAGGATGTCATGCTGGGTAAGATGGAGGGTCACAGAAAAAGAGGAAGACCCCTAGCAAGATGGATTGGCCAGGTGGCATCATTGATGGTGTCAAGTGTGGCAGCGGTAGTGAGGTTGGCCCAGGATCAGATATTGTTTCGTTCTGCTATGAGTCGGTTCTGACTCGATGGCACCTGACAACAACAGTTGGTATGACATTTGGCATAATGACATGGACAACAATCTCTTTAACATGTATTTAATAGTCTCCAGGTGAAAAGCTTAGACACAAAGCACAAGCACTTATTAATGCTCTTAATAGTCATAGCAACATATAGTGTAATAGTAAAAATGATGAAAGTGGCAATTCCATTGAAATGTGGGCTGAAGCCTGCCTATTAAATTGAATCCATAGGTAAAATAATTTGGGCTTTTCATAGTTCTCCAAGGACAAGCAGTTGAAACTCAGATTTTGTCTATATTCAGAGCAATATAAAGTTATGCATATCACAGACCAAAAGCAATCATTGATACAATTGTCAGAACTTCAAAGTCAGAATGAAATAGCAGATGCTATAATTTTTTAAAAAAAGGAGATGGTTAAAAAAAGACTGGTGACTCTCCAGAGAATAGCAGTAACTTTAGAGTTTGGATCCTGTAAACTCTTCATGAAGTTGTTTGCATAATTTGAGGTTAATGCCTAGCATACTTAGCACTTCTAAATGCTTTGACATACCTTAACTCACCTAATTATTGAATTACTTTTTTTATTTGTAGTTTATTTATTTTAAAAAATGTTTTATTGTGAATTATGTGATAGTTTACATAGGAGACCATTAGTTTTACATTCATTGTATATTGTTTCATTGCCATGGTTACAATCCCCTCCATGCATCATCAACCAACCACAACATATACCCTACAAACCTGCCCCCCTCCGACCTCGC
>NW_006411911.1:0-1366 GCF_000296735.1 Chrysochloris asiatica
CTATGAGTCGGAACCGACTTCATGGTACTTAACAACAACTACCTCCTAACAAGCACAAAGTGTTTTCACACTTGAAAGTATTTTTCCAAGTGTTTATTTAAACCAAGGAACTATTCCCATTGCTTTATTTACATAATTAGGATTACCTGGAAGGTCTTAATAGAATAACCTGTAAAGCACATAGTGTAGATAATAATTTCTCTAAATCTGATTCAAGGACTATCTGCAGCAGCATCTCATTGTGGTGCTTTTTCAAAGAAAATTTCCAGTTCAAACCAGACCTACTGAGTAAATAAGAAGGGCCAGGCAGTCGTGTACTGAAGCTCGCTCAGTTTGGGCTCATTTATTTTGTAAGCTAGTTTTTTAAATATAACTGCTATTAAAAGTAAAGATAATAAATCTCTAAACTCATTGTCTCCTAATTATTTTAATGCATTTTATAATTATCTGTGCTCTTAAGGTTATTTATATTTGATATATCCTTAATAGACCCAGTGTTCATTGATACCACATTGGGAGCTTGAATTAGTCATAGTGGGAAAACTTCCATAGTGGATAAAAAATAAATTACTGCAAACCATTCTTCCCACAGCACTAACTACACACCTGAGTTCATTAATTCATTACAGTGCCCAAACAGAACTCAGTCACCATATTCTCAGTTATGGAGTTTATTGTAGATGTTAACAGGTTTCAGTGCAGGATCAGAAAAAGCTCAGAGCACAGTTGTTCCAGTCAGGACAGTGTGCCATCAGCCCTACTCACAGTCAGGCCTCTCTCTGCTCAGCCAATGTTACAAAACTCTTTTAGGACTGCTGATAAATGCCCACAGGACATATCACTTCACCACAGGCCTCAGCCTGAAAGCACCCAGCTCTGTTTTTGTAAGTCAACAAACTTAGCTTCCCCAATTAAGTGCCTAAAGGCATCTCACCTTCGTTATTGAAGGATTCTCAGGGAAAATTGTTGAATGACGCAGAAAACTTCAAAAGAAGATGGAAGAAAAAAAAATAAAAAGAAGATGGAAGGAATACACAGAGTCACTGTTCCAAAAGGAAATGTTTCGTGTTCAACCGTTTCAAGAGGTAGCATATGATCAAGAGCCAATGATACTGAAGGAGGAAGTCGAAGGTGCATTGAAAGAATTGGCAAAGAACAAGCCATCAGGAATTGATAGAATGAAAATAGAAATCTCTCAAGAAAGTGATAAGGCACAGGAGTCACTCACTCATCTACGCCAAGAAATTTGAAAGACAACTATCTGGCCGACTGATTGGAAAAAATCCATATTTGTGCCCATTCCAAAGAGAGGTGACCCAACGGAATGCGGAAATCAATCATCGGACAATCTCTTTGATATCCCATG
>NW_006411911.1:2489-4319 GCF_000296735.1 Chrysochloris asiatica
AAGTGTGACAACAATTGTGAGGTTGGTCCAGGATCAGGCAGCGTTTTGTTCTGTTGTGCATAAGTTCACTGTGAGTTGGTACCAACTCGATAGCACCTAACAACAACAACAAAAACAAGGCATCTCACCTGACAAACAAGCCGCCTGCCCAAAATCACTAAGCTTGTGCTCTGGCTCTTTGTTCTGCTGTCGCTGCACCTCTTGCACTCCTCTGATGTCATAACTGTCTGTCCAAGGATTGAGGTGATTCAATGGGCAGGGAGGGATCTCCTGATCCAAAAAGCATGTTCCATCCCTGGCTCTTCTTCTTTGATGATAGCGTGATTTCCCACCTCCTGCTTCTGGTGGTGGTAGTGATGTGCCGTGGAGTCAGTAAGTTCTAACTAATAATGACCCTTTTTAGACTGTAAATCTTTATAGCAGCAGAAAACCTCATCTTTCTCCATTGGAGGAGGTGGTAGATTCAAGCTGCTGATCTCACAGTTAGCAGCCCAACTCATAATCAACTCCACTACCAAAATTTCTGAGATGACTGATTTTTAACATAGCACTGACCAGCATTGACCATTCCCTTCAATAGAATTCCAAGTTTTTATAATCACAGTCCTGTCTGTTAACAATAACTCACAAGTAAATCATGTGATCTATCAGCATTATCAAGACTTATCAAAAATCATTTGATGGAAGTTTACAAAGACTATTTGGCTAGAAGAAAGGAGCCCTAGTAGCGTATTGGTTATGAGTTGGACTGCTAATCTCATGGTCAGCAGTTTGAAACTACCAGAAGTCTTGCTAGAGAAAGACGAGACTTTCTGCTCCTGTAAAGATTTACAGGCTCAGAAACTCTATACAGGGTCACTTTGCATTTAAACCAGCTCCATGGCACATAACCACCACCATAGCTAAAAGAGACATTAAATAACTAAATAATTCACTCCACCAAAGTGGAAATTGGCAAATGCTACTGACTGTTAGAGCTTGATCATTTTTTTTTTGTTAGATTAAAGAAAATGATGGGGAAACATTAATAATTCTTTAAAGTATATCAGTCTGTAGCCATTATTCTGTGACTCACCCCCCCGCCAAAAGAGATATCCTTACAGCATTAAAAAAACTATTATGTGGCACAGCATAGATTTTTACTCACATATATAATAAACATGCACAGTTCCAACATATGTCTTCAATTATTTCAATAAACAAAAATATCAACCAATGTTCTTGTCTGAACTACACTCTCTCATTAATTATAAGATTGGTTATGAACGAGTTAAGTAAAAGTCAAGGAACATATTCTTTGAGAATCCACTGGTTGTATGGAATTTATATTGAAAAGTTTTGTATTTTATTACATGCTAATTATGTATTGCATGTTTTTTATAGCAGTAAAAATTATAATAAACTTATATAACACACATGCATAAACATACTTTTTTTTTTTTTTTTGAGAGCTGGTGTTTAAACATTTACCAGCACATCATTAGACAAAAGCCAATTCCATCTGATGGTGACCCTGTAGGACAGAGTAGAACTACCCCAAATGGTTTCCAAGGCTGTAAATCTTTACAGGAACAGATTGCCACATCTTTCTCCTCTAGAACAGCTTAACTGCTGAGCAATCAGGGCTCATACCACTGGGTCTAGTATTCAGAAAGTCTAACAAGTTCCATAGTTTGTTTTTATTCAAACTAAAGTATAGAAGACAACTACCTAGCCAAACAATTGGAAGGTATTCATATCTGTGCCCTTTACAAAGACAGGTGACCCAAATGAATGTGGAAATAATCAACAAATGTTATTAACATTGAAAGCAAGTAAAATTTTACTGAA
>NW_006411911.1:5399-6769 GCF_000296735.1 Chrysochloris asiatica
ACCAGGAAGAACTAGTCCTGGAGAAAGACATCATGCTTGGTAAACAGAAAGACCCCAGATGAGATGGATTGACACAGTGAATGCAACAATGGGCTCAAATGTAAGAACAATTGTGAGTATGACACGGACCAGACAGTGTTGTGTTCTGCTGCACATAGGGTCTTTAGGAGTCAGAACCAACTCAATAGTACCTAATAATAGAACAATAAAGTGTGATAATTGGTGCTCAAATTTTCCTAGTAAGATTTATGTCACTTCTACTTTCTGTGTGTGTTTATGTGCACTGTATTACAAGTATGTCGGGGAAATCTTCAGGAGCTTGGAACAAGATAGGATCATTTACATTTACCAAAATACAGAAAATTAAATTTCAGTCATTTTAAGAATGGAGCTCTGAAAGAACAAAATACAGTTTTTATTCCACTTAGAAAGATAAAGGAGAGCGTATTTTTATCCTTAACTTTTTCACAAAAGTTGGTATTTGAATTTATAGAGGAAGTCCATGTGTGACACTGTGGGTTAACAAGATGACTGCAAGGTCGGTTTGAACCTCAAGGCCGGCTGTTCAAGCTCACCATCCACTCTTTGGAAACCCTGTACAGGGTTGCTATGGGTTGAAACAGACTCGACGGTGCTTATCAGCAACAACATAATAAGAGAAACCACCTAAAATGCATATATGACTTTCTTATGATTCCCCTTTTCTTATAACGCAAACTCATTGCCGTAAACTCGATTCCTATACTTAGTGACTGTATGGGACAAAGTAGAACTGCCCTATATAGTTTCCAAGGAAGTGAATTGCCACATGATTCTCCCTCAGAATGGCTGTGTTCATATATGTTATTGCTAAGTGCTGTTGACTCGGTTCTGACTCTAATGACCCTGTATTTGGTTTCCGAAGAGTGACTAGTGGGTTTGAACTGCTTACCTTGCAGTTAGTAGCCCTGTGCTTAGGTTACAGCACCACACCAGGACTCTGCTAAGACTCCTGCACTGGGTATACAAATGTTCCTTCTTCACACAATTAGATAATGCTTTTGAAGCTCTGGCCTTACATTATGTCTGTATAGGATCAAAGTGACAACAATATCTTGAACGATTAGATGGAAACGGTAAGTTTATGTTATTAGGGGAGGAACAACTCAGAAAAAGAGGGTCAGAATCAGTGGACAACTGAAAGAATATAATCAATAACACTAAATTGTACATTTAAAATTGAATTCATAATTTATTTTGCTGTGTATATTCTCAACTCCTGGTGTGGCACTGTGGGCTAATGTACCAGACTGCAAAGCTGTTTGAACTGTGATGTCAGTCACTATGGGTCGGAACCGACTCGATGGCACTTAACAACAACATTCTCAACT
>NW_006411911.1:8019-9602 GCF_000296735.1 Chrysochloris asiatica
GTAAAGGAGACTAGAAAGACAGTAATGTAAAGAATGGGAGAGACAAAAAGACCCAACTCTAAGAGAGGAATGAGAAAAGGAGGTGAAGTTCAACCTGCACATAATTCCATAACCTTTTAGATGGTTTCAGGTAAAAACAAGAGCTTGGAATGTCTGCTTAGAGAAGAAGACTTATCCAAGAGAAAACCACTTTCTTATCTTCTAAAAGGGAAAGAAAAAGAGCTATGTATCTGACTCCTCATTTGCCAATTCATTCTTAAAGCATTTGCTTGTAAAATGAGAGGCTATTAAAATGAGAATACTGGGACTGGAAGAGATCATGTAGCTCAGACCCTTTGTTTTACAGAAATGAAAATCAAAGCTCAGAAATGTTAAGTGACTTGCCTAAGGGATGTATAGCTGCTAGTCTAATGCTATTAAAAAACAAAATAATTTAGTTTGTCTTGTATTCTTAGTTTGTGTATGTGTCAAAGTTCATGCTCTAAGTATATAAAACAGGAGTTTGAGTGTGGTGCTGTGTGTTAATGCCTCAGACTGCAAAGTTGTTTGAACTGCAAGGTTGGCGGCTCAAGCGCACCAGCCGCTCCTTGGAAACCCTATACAGGGTCGCTATGGGTCAGAATCAACTCGACAATACTTAACAACAACAACATATTTAAAACAAGCAATTGAGTCACTGTTTCTAAAAGTTCTTTAAGCCACTAGCAACAAAAAAATGAATTCATACTCAATAGAATAAACATGAATAAAAATTGGAGTCGTTTATTTCATGTCATCTATGCCTTTTTATTCTGATATATGGACACTTCTGAATCAGGTTGCTTGATAATTCTACTGATTCTGAAGAATTGTAATTGGATGTTCTTCACATTCTTCACTAACCTTGATTATACAAAAGCAGCTTGATGTGAGTCATGTGAATGATTTTAGGACTATTCAGTATGTCTCAAATGATCCAAATAAGCCTTTTTCTAGGAGTTGTTTTTGCTGTTGCCAATATGTTCCTATAAATGTGAGCTCACTGATTCACTTGCTTCTTGCTTTTCAACTATGCTAAACCTCTTCAATTTGGAAGACTAATGATCCTTATTCATCTTATTCATTCATTCATTCCATGGGACACCTGTGTATTTTAATTCCTAACTATGGCCATTTAAATGTAGGGAATCACATTTTTATTCATTTGGTTAGGAGAAGATATGTAAAGCACTGCTTTATTTTTTGAAGAATTTGCTTAAAATAGTGTCTTGTTTTGTTTTGTTTTGTTTTGTTTTTTTCTTAATGTTTTATTGTGAATTATGTGATAGTTTACATGGGAGAACATTGGTTTTATATTCATTCTATCGTATATCATCTCATTGCCATGGTTACAGTCCCCTCCATGCAATCCTTCCCCCGTGCCCCCAGGTCTTCAGCACACAGTTGCTCTCCCTCTCTGGATCTAAAGTCTCCAGCTGCTCCATCGCTCCACATCATCATCTTAGGCTCCTTTTCAGGCACCACTGCTTCTCTGGGTAGGGTTCCGCGCTCTGCTCTTCTCCCTTGATGGTCCTAGGGACCTCCGCTCCTAGACTGAAAAGTTA
>NW_006411912.1:0-785 GCF_000296735.1 Chrysochloris asiatica
GTTGATAAGAATGTTGTTTATTGGTCCAATGATGAGGATTTTTGTTTTCTTTAGATTGAGATGCAATCCATACCGAAGGCTGTGCTCTTTGATCTTCATCAGTAAGTATTTTAAGTCTTCTTCACTTTTAGCAAGCAAGGTTATATCATCTGCATATCACAGGTTGTTAATGAGTCTTCCTCTAATCCTGATGCCACGTTTTTCTTCATAGAACCCAGCTCCTCGAATTATTTGCTAAGCATACAGGTTGAATAAGTATGGTGAAAGAGTACAGCCCTGTCGAACACCTTTCTTAATTTTAAACCATTCAGTGTTCCCATGTTCTGTTCGAACAGCTGCCTCTTGGTCCATGTACAGATTCCTCATGAGCACAATTAAATGTTCCAATGTTCTGTTCAAACAACTGCCTCTTGGTCCATGTACAGATTCCTCATGAGCACAATTAAGAGTTCCAGAATACTCATATTTCACAATGTTGTCCATAGATTGTCTTGATACACACAATCAAAAACCTTTGCATAATCAATAAAGCACAGGTAACATATTTCTGGTATTCTCTGGTTTCAACCAAGATCCACGGGACATCGGCAATGTTATCCCTCATTCCAAGGCCTCTTCTGAATCCGTCTTGAACCTCTGGAAGTTCTCTGTCAATGTATGCTTGCAGCCATTTCTGTATTACTTTTAGTAAAACTCTACTCGCATTGGATATCAAAGTAACTGTCCGATGATTTCCATAATCCGTTGGGTCACCACTCTTTGGAATGGGCACAAATATGGATCTC
>NW_006411912.1:2992-4159 GCF_000296735.1 Chrysochloris asiatica
GAGGCTGCAAATCTTTATGGGAGCAGAAAGCCTCATCTTTCTCCCACAGAACATCTGGTAGTTTCGAACTGCTGACCTTGAGGTTAGCAGCCCGATTTGTAACTGCTATGCTACCAGACACAGGGTAAAACAATATCCACAAAACTGTCAAGCATCTTAACATTATTTCCCTTGCTTTACCCTTTCAGACTGTGTCTTGATCCCTATACCATAGAACCCTGTTGTTCCAAGGCTATGTATATATCACAATCTACCTCTATGCCATTTAGCCCATGTATACCTACCAAAGTCTTCTCTTATCATCTCCACTCATCTATCCCTCTCCTGCTTCTTGTGCATTGATCTCCCCCTCCTTCTTATAGCTCTCTCCATCACCCAGGCTATCATGCATTATCCCCTAACCTGTGAGTTACTGTCCCTTCCCTCTCACCCCTCACAACCATCAAAGAATTATTCTTTTAGTATGGAAACATTTTCTCAAGCTTTTGCAATATTGATCTCATGTAATAGTTGTTCTTTTGTACCTCACTAATTTCACTAAGCATTATGTCCTCAAGATTCATCTATGTTATGAGGTACTTTTCAGCTTCATTAGTCTTCAAAGTAGCGTAATATTCCATTTTGTGTATATATGTACCAAAGTGTGTTTATCCACTCTTCTGTTGATGGGCACTTAGGTTGTCTCCATCTTCTTGCTATTGTAAATAGTTCTTTGATGAATATTTTCTTTACTTTTTGAGGCAAATTTTAAATTTTATTATTATTGCTGTTTTTGTTTTAAGATGGCTTAAGGGGAAAGTTCAATGGTAAGGTTTCAAGAGTATGCCAGGAAAAATAATTTTAGGGGTTCTTCTAGACTCAATGTGGCACTGTGGGTTAATGTGTCAGACTGCAAAACCATTTGAACTATAAGACTGGCAGTTCAAGTGCACCAGCTGCTCCTTGGAATCCTTTACAGGGTTGCTATGGGTCAGAGTCGACTCAATTGCACTTAACAACAACAACTAGACTCAATCAGTCCATGAATCTATAGTCCTTGAGAATTTGATGTTTTGTTCCAAATTTTTTGCTTTTCCATCAGAATCCATCTATTATGACACTGATCAAAATGCTTGGTAATGGTAGCTGGGCACCATTCATTTCTTCTGGTCTCATATTAGAGGAAGT
>NW_006411912.1:5085-6403 GCF_000296735.1 Chrysochloris asiatica
AACAACAACAACAGTGGTTCACAGAAGTGATTAGTCATATAGTCCATTTGCTTCTTGGACACTTGGTTTCTTTCTCCTTCTGTTGTTCTTGGTGAATAGAGATCAATTGTTTTAGGAACAATTTCAAGCCCCTAATATTTGGGATGGCTGCTGGCAAGCTTTTAAGACTGAGATGTAGAACAGAATTTTAAAAAGCAATTATTATGCCAATTGGCTAGATTGTACCAGGGCACCATTTACCCTAATACTTCAAATTGAGAACAATCATCCTATGAGATGTTTGGTTATGTCTAAGTAGTATCAGCAGCTGTAGCTTTTGTGGTTGCTGCTGTTCTTCTTACTCTCTATTACTTTTATAGCAGCACTCTCTTCCTCTATTGTTCACTTCCTGTAGACCTATCCTATAACTCCCTTGTTTCTTCCTTGCCCTACTAACTGGTCTCCTATGAAACAACTGAGTGGAACACTCAGAAGCCATCAGGGAGAGTTGTTATTGTTGTTAGGTGCCTTTGAATCAGTTTGGACACATAGAGAAACCCTATGAGCAACAGAATGACCCATTGCTCAGTCCTGCTTCATCCTCAGAATTGTTGTTTGAACCCATCTTGCTGCCACTGTGTCAATCTCTTTTCTTAGGGGTCTTTTTTGCTGACCCTCTATTTAATCAAGCATGACATCCTTTTCCAGGGATTAATTCCTCCTGATAACATTTTAGAAGTATGAGTGACAAAGTCTTGCTATTTATTCTTCTAAGGAGCATTCTGGCTGCACTTCTTCCAAGACAGATTTGTTTGTTCTTCCAGCAGCCCATGGTACTTTCAATATCCTTTTTCAACACCATAATTTAAATGCATCAATTCTTCTACAATCTTCCTTATTCACTGTCCAACTTTCACATGCATATGAGGCTATTGATAACACCATAGCTTGGATCAGGCACATCTTACTCCTCAAATTGCTGTCTTTGCCCTTTAACACTTTAAAGAGGTCTTTTGCTATAGACTTGCCTAATACATCATTTGATTTCTTGACTTCTGCTTCCATGAGAGGGAGCCCTGGTGATATAGTGGGTTACTTGTTGGGCTGCTAACTACAAGGTCAAAAGTAGGAGTCCACCAGGCACTCCACAGGAGAAACATATTCTGCTCTTGTAAAGATTTACAGCCTCAGATTTACAGAATCACTATTAATCAGCAGCCAGCCAGTGTCCATGAGTGTTAATTATGGAGCCAAGCAAAATGAATTGTTTCACACCTTCAATCTTTTCCTCACTTATCATCATAAGGATTTTAAGTTCTCTTCACTTCCAGCAAGCAAG
>NW_006411912.1:8253-9585 GCF_000296735.1 Chrysochloris asiatica
CTATGGATCGGAACTGACTCGACAGCACTTCACAACAACAACAGCACCACAACCTTGTGGTTAGCAATCCCGTGCTTACCTACACTGCCATACCAGGACTCAACTGCAGAGAAAGTAGGTATTAAATCTTCACCCTCATCATTAAAACCAGGAGGAATTAACTGCCCCAAGCCTCTTGTGTCCATCTGTGAAAAATGTTGTACTCAAAAATGTACCCTAGGTACATCTCTGACCCCCAACATTTGGGTCCTTTATTTGACATTATTCTATTTGGAGTCTCGGTATGGTGCTGTAGGAGAAGTACTTGACAGTTAATCATGAGGGTGGAAATTCAAACCTCCCAGTCACTTCTCAGAAATCCTACAAAGGGTCACTGTGAGTTGGAACTTGGTTGATGGCAGTTAACCACAGCAGCTCTATTTAGGAGGGAGCTCCGTGAGTCTATAAGATAAGCAGTGGACTTCCAACCACAAAGTCGGTAGTTTGAACCCAC
The DNA here is from genome assembly GCF_000296735.1 of Chrysochloris asiatica. Classification (NCBI taxonomy): domain Eukaryota; kingdom Metazoa; phylum Chordata; class Mammalia; order Afrosoricida; family Chrysochloridae; genus Chrysochloris; species Chrysochloris asiatica. The sequence goes on from NW_006411912.1 coordinate 8,747, forward strand.
CAGTTGCTCAGTGTGAGACCAGTAAGGCTTTCTGCTCTCAATGATTTAAAAAGCTTTGGAAATATTAGACAGGGTCACAGTGAGTTGGAACCATCTCAATGGCAATTAACAACAACAACAACATTCCATTTGGGATAAATTTCTAGGGAAATTTTTGTTCCTTATGTCTCTCTAAACTTAAGAATTTGGTGCTGAAAATAAAGTAGGCACCCTTATTCATCATCAGTTTCTTCCTATGAAGTATTTGGACTTGTTGCTGTGCCCTCTCGCCAGCAATTCATACAGGTCTGGGAATGTCGGCTTTCACAATTTGAAATGCTCAGGCTTCTTTTCTGAAACCCTGCCATCTACTTTTCTTCAACTTCCTGCATTCCTGAGTCATTTCCCAGAATAATAGAAACTCTAAAGGTTTAGTAAAATTTTGAATCTGGAGTAACTGCCACAATTATCTGTCCTCTTGAAACAACTTCACTTTTCAAGTTAATTAAATATGACACTCAATTCACTAAACTTGCTGTACTGGAAATGTAACTTCATTTTTCTATATTGAACTTAATGTCTATTTTAAATTTCCAATCCTGTCTGTTTCCAGTTAACCTCAGTGAATTCTGGCTAATCTTAGTCAATGTTTGAATGCCTCTTCATCCTTCTGCTTTCACTTCATCAAAATTCTCAGTGGCTTTTTTAATACCCAACAATGAGTAGAATTGGGTTCCTGGTGTTCATCTGTCTCTGTTTGTTTCTTCCTAGATATACACAAGGCTGGAAGGTCCTTGATCCATTCAGGGGCACAGTAACCACTTGACTAACACTTTGCTTTCCATCCATATGTCAATACA
>NW_006411913.1:0-761 GCF_000296735.1 Chrysochloris asiatica
CTCTGTATATGAACACATTGGACTTGTCTTCCAGGTAGTTAGATCTCTGTATATGGTTATGTTGGACTCATAAGCCATGTAGCCAGATCTCTGTGCATGAACAAGTTGGATTAATCTTCCTTGTAGTTCTCTAAATATATACATATTGGACTCATCATCCATGTAGCTAAATCTCAGTATATGGACATGCTGAAATCACCTGCATGTAGCTAGTACTATGTATATGGACTTGATGGACTTCTATGCCATGTAGCTAGCTCTCAGTATATGAACACATTGGACTCATCTGCATGTAACAAGAACTCTGTATATGGAAATGTTGCACTACTCTTCCATGTAGCTAGTCCCGCTATATGGACATTTTGGACTTGTCTACCATGTAGCTAGCTCTCTGTATATGGAAATGTTGGACTCCTCAGACATGTAGCCAGCTCTCAGTGTATGAACAAGTTGAACGCATCTGCCTTGCAGCTAGTCCTCTATATATACACATGTTGGACTCATCTGCCATGTAGTTTACTCTCAGTATATGTACATCTTGGACTCATTTGACATGTACCTAGAACACTGTATATGGACATGTTGGACTACTCCGCCATGTAGCTAGTCATCTGCCATGGAGCCAGAACTCTGTATATGGAAATGTGGCACTATTCTTCCGTGTTGCTTGTTGTTGTCAGGTGCCATCGAGTCGGAACCGACTCATAGCGACTCCACGCACAGCAGAACGAAACAATGTTCGATCCTGGGCCAACCTCACC
>NW_006411913.1:4114-4966 GCF_000296735.1 Chrysochloris asiatica
TTTTTTTTTTTTTTTTCCGTGTTGCTAGCTCTCCGTATATGGACATATTGTGCTCGTCTGCCATGTACCTAGGTCTCTGTGCATGAATATTTTGGACTGATCTGCCATGTAGATAGATCTCTGTAGATGAACATGTTCGAGTTGTCTGCCATATAGCTACATCTCTGTCAATGAATATGTTGGACTCATCAGCAATGTAACCAGCTCTCTCTGCATGGACATGTTGGACTCATTTGCCTTGTAGCTAGTGCTCTATATAGACACATGTTGGACTCATCTGAAATGCAGTTAGTACTCTGTATATGGAAATGTTGTTGTTGTTGTCAGGTGCCATCAAGTCAGAACCGACTCATAGCGACCCCATGCACAGCAGAAGGAAACAATGCCCAATCCTTGGCCAACCTCACTACCGTCACCACACTTGACGCCATCAATGATGTCACCTGGCTAATCCATCTCATTGGGGGTCTTCCTCTTTTGCTCTGACCCTCCACCTTACCCACCAGGACATCCTTCTCCAGCCACTATTCTCTCCAGACAATGTGTCCAAAGTATGAGAGATGAAGCAGAGCCATCTTGGCCTCCAAGGAGGACTCTGGTTGCACTCCTTCCAAAACAGATCTATTGGTTCTTTTGGCAGTCCATGGCACTTTCAGTATTCTCCTCCAACACCACAGCTCAAAGGCATCAATTCTTCTATGATCATCCTAATTCACTGTCCAGCTTTTCCATCCATATGAGGTTATTGAAAATACCATGGCTTGGGTCAGGTGCACCTTAGTCCTCAAGCTGACATCTCTGATTTTTAATACTTTAAAAAGTTCCTGTGCAGCAGATTTGCCCAATGCAATA
>NW_006411913.1:5720-7697 GCF_000296735.1 Chrysochloris asiatica
GAATGGGCACAAATATGGATCTCTTCCATACAGTCGGCCAGATAGTTGTCTTCCAAATTTCTTCTCAGAGATGAGTGAGTGCCTCTTGTGCCACCTCACTTTCTTGAAATATTTCAATTTTTATTCCATCAATTCCTGGTGCCTTGTTCTTTGCCAATTCTTTCAAAGCATTTTGGACTTCCTCCCTGAGTATCATTGGCTCTTGTTCATATGGTACCTAAATGTTCATACAGAGAAAGCTGGCTACATGGCAGATGAATCCAACATATCCATATACAGAGATGTATATGCTAAAGGTCAGCCATGTAGCTAGCTGTCTTTATATGGACATGTTGGAATCATCGGCCATGTAGTCAGCTTTCTCTGTATAAACATTTAGGACTCATCTGTCTTATAGCTAGTCTTCTATATATCTACATGTTGGACTCATCTGCCATGTAACCAGCTCTCTGTTTATGCATATGTTGAACTCATTTACCCTGTAGCTATCCATCCAAATATAACCATAATGGACTTCTCAGCCACGTAGTCAGCTCTCTTTGCCTGAAAATGTTGGACTCATCTGCCTTGTAGCTAGTCCTCTATATATAAACATGTTGGACTCATCTGCCATGTAGCTAAATCTCAATATATTGACATGTTGGTCTCATCTGCCATGTAGCTAATACTCTGTATATGGACATGATGGTCTTCTCTTCCATGTAGCTTACTCTAAGTGTATGGACAAGTTAGACTTATTTGCCACAGAGCTAGAACTCAGAATATGGAAATGTGGCACTAGTTATGTATATATGGACATATTGGACTCGTCTGCCATGTAGCTAGCTCTCTGTGCATGGATATGTTGGACTGTTCTGACATGTAGGTAGCTCTATGTATATGAACATGTTGAACTTGTCTGCCATGTATATAGATCTCTTTATATGGATATGTTGGACTCATCAGCCATGTAGACAGCTCTATCTGCATGAACTTGTTGGGTTCACCTACCTTGTAACTAGTCCACTATATAAACAAATGTTGGATTCACCTGCCATTTAGCTAAATCTCAGTATATGCACATGTTGGACTCATCTGTCATGTTGCTAGTACTCTGTATATGGACATGTTGGACTTCTCTGCCTTGTAGCTAGCTGTCACCATATGTACATGTTGGAATCATCTGCCATGGAACTAGAACTCTGTATAATGAAATGTGGCACTACTCTGTAATGCTGCTAGCTCTGTGTATATGGATATATTGGACTCCTCTGCCATGGAAATAGCTCTCTGTGCATGGATATGTTTGACTGATCTGCCATGTAGGTAGCGCTCTGTATATGAACATGTTGGACATGTGTGGCATGTAGCTACATCTCTGTATATGGATATGTTGGACTCATTGGCATGTAGCCAGCTCTCACTGCATGAACATGTTGGACTCATCTGCCTTGTAGCCAGTCCTCTATATATAAAAATGTTGGACTCATCTGCCATGTAGCTAAATCTCAATATATGGACATGTTGGACTCATCTGCCATGTAGCTAGTACTCTGTATATGGACATGTTTGACTTCTTTACCATGTAGATAGCTCTCAGTATATGGACACCTTGGATTCATCTGCCATGGAGCTAGAACTCTGTATATGGAAATGCGGCACGACTCTGCCGTGTTGCTAGTGTATACGGACATATTGGGACTTTGTCTGCCATATAGCTCGATATCTGTGCATTGGTATGTTGGACAGATCTGCCATGTAGTTAGCTCTCTGTATATGAACATGTTGGACTTGTCTGCCATGTAGGTAGATCTTTGTATATGGGTATGATGGACTCATCAGCCATGTCACCAGCTCTCTCTGCATGAACATGTTGGACTCATCTGCCATGTAGCTAAATCTCAGTATATGGACATGTTGGAATTCTTTGCTACGTAGCTAGCTCTCATCATATGGACACCTTGAACTTATTGGCCATGTAGCTAGAGCTCTGTATAT
>NW_006411913.1:8327-10150 GCF_000296735.1 Chrysochloris asiatica
CTATCTATACAAATGTTGTACTCATCTGCCAATTATCTAAATCCCAATATATGGACATGCTCATGTGACTAGAACTGCCATGTGACTAGAACTATGCATATTCAAATGTGGCACTACTCTGCCATGTTGCTAGCTCTCTTTATATGGACAAGTTGGACTCATCTGCCATGTAGGTAGAACTCAGTATATGGAAATGTTGCACTACTCTTCCATGTAGCTAGTCTATGTATATGGGAATGTTGGACTCCTCTGACATGTAGCCAGCTCTCTCTGCATGAACATGTTGGACTCATCTGCCTTGTAGCTAGTCCTCTATATATACACATGTTGGGTTCATCTGCCAAGTAGCAAATTCTCAGTATATGGACATGTTGGACTCATCTGGCATGTAGCTAGTACTCTATATATGGACATGATGGACTACTCTGCCATGTAGTTAACTCTCAGTATATGGACACGTTGGACTCATCTGCCATGAAGCTAGAACTCTGTGTATGGAAATGTTGCGCTACTCTGCATTTAGCTAACTCTCTGTATTTGGACCTTTTGGACTCGTCTGCCATGTAGCTATTTCTCTGTGTATAGATATTTTGGACAGATATGCCATGTAGGTAGCTCTGTGTATATGAACATAATGAATTTGTCTGCCATGTAGCTATCTCTCAGTATATAGACATGTTGGACTCATCTGCCTTGTAGCTTGCCCTCTATATCCACATGTTGGATTCATTTGCCATGTAGCAAACTCTCAGTATATGGACATGTTAGACTCATTTTCCATGTAGCTACTACTGTATATATGGGATATGTTGGAGTACTTAGCCATGTAGCTAGCTCTCAGTATATACAAAAGTTGGACTCATTTTCCATGGAGCTAGAGCTCTGTATATGGAAATGTTGTACTACTCTGCCAGGTAGCTAGCTTTCTGGATATGGACATTTGTGACTCGTTTGTCATGTAGGTAGCTCTCTGTACAAGTATATGTTGTACTGATCTGCCATGTAGGTAGCCTCTGTATATGACCATATGGGAGTTCTCTGCCAGGTAGCTCTTTCTCAATATATGGTCATGTTGGGCTCAACAGCCATGTAGCCAGCTCTCTCTGTATGAACATGTTGGACTCATCATCCGTTGGACTCACCTCCATGAAGCTAGAATTTTGTATATGAAAATGTTGCACTACTCTGCCATATAGATAGTTCTCTGTATATGGACATTTTCTACTCCTCTGTCATATAGCTAGGTTTTTTTGCATGGATATGTTGGACTGATCTGCCATGTAGGTAGCTTTCTGTGTATGAACATATTTGACTTGTCAGCCATGTAGCTAGTTCTCAGTATATGAACATGTTGGACTCATCAGCCATGTAGCTAGAACACTGTATATGGAACAGTTGCACCACTCTGCCATGTAGGTAGCTCTGTGTACATGGATATGTTGGACTGATCTGCCATGTAGTTACCTCCCTGTACATGAATATATTGGCCGGATCTGCCATGTATTTAGCTCTCTGTATATTGACATGTTGGACTCATCTGCCATATAGATAACTCTCAGTATATGGACATGTTGGATTACTCTGCCATGTAGCTAGCTCTCAGTTTATGGACATGTTGGACTCATATTCTACCTAGCTAAAACACTGTATATCGAAATCTTGCATTATTTTGCCATGTATATGGACATGTTGGACTCATCAGCCATGTAGCCAATTTGCTGTGTATAAACATGTTGGACTCAACTGACTTGTAGATAGCCCTCTAAATATACACATGTTGCATCCATCTGCCATATAGCTAACTCTCAGTATATGGACTTTTT
>NW_006411914.1:0-832 GCF_000296735.1 Chrysochloris asiatica
AACATGGATGAACCTTGAGGGCATTATGTTGAGTGAAATGAGTCAGTCACAAAAAGAGAAATACTGCATAGGACCATTATTGTAAAAGAGTAAGAAAAAGAACCCACACAAAAAGGGGGGAAAATATTATATATATATATATTTGCTGATCACCAGGATGTACGGGATGAAAAAAGGGGAGAAAGGGAGGGGAAGATAGAGCACAGGGTATGGAATAAACACAGGATAGCTTGGGTATGGGGGGATTGGGGGGGTTGCAGAGGGCAATACACAAGAAGGGGGAGGGGAATGGAAGAATAAGGCTGATGGGAGAACAGTTAGGCAGGTTCGCAAAGGCTAAGTGGGACAGAGGTAAATGATGATGTAAGTACAAACTTGGAACAACAAGGCTCTGGGATACAGGGATTGAGGCATGGTTTGAAGGGGTAAAAGAGGGAAATAATGTTAAGATGCTTGGCTGTCTTTTTTTTTTTTGTATTATTTTTCTTTATGGAATGTTAGCTGGCACAAAGTTTAAGTCCAAGTTAAACATCTACTTTCTTGAAATTAATACTCTTTAGAATACCCACTAAAGATCTGGTGGGAAATATGTTCTTAGAGGAAGCTGAATTCCCGCCTCTTGTTCAATCAAAATCCCTGTTAAGGAGGGGACGGCATACTAGATTATCTTCCATTGAAACGCTGATTTTCTTTGAATTTACATTATTTCTCCCTATTATTTTTTGCTTTCTCTGTTAGTAAAATTTCTCAAAAGAAATGTCTGTAAACTATGTACATTTTATAACTTTCCTTACACTCTTTTAACCATTCCAATTAGGATTTTTAGTTTTTT
>NW_006411914.1:2861-6275 GCF_000296735.1 Chrysochloris asiatica
AAGACCATAGGTGGAATCTAGAACCCCATCCAGAATCGACTGAGGCAGGAAATTTCCACTGGAAAAGACAAGTAGACCAGCCTGGAGAGGCTAAAAGAACAGAAGATAACTTCGTGAAAGAAATACCGGCAGGAAAAATCCGAAACAATAACGGCAGTCTGATTGATTAAGTAAGCTGTTTGCCTAGGAGTCATTAAGGCAAGTGGTCGGGTCCCCTCAAGCAAACTCCTTTCCAAGACTGGTTTCATGGGGAATACACGAGCAGGCATGTGGTCTGGCCAGAGACCACATTGGTCACTGATAAGGGGAAGAGGGACTAAAAATGGCAGTGATGCCAGGAATGGAGACGGAAACGATGACGTGGACAGATAGAGTGACTTCAGACACTGGACTCAGGGAGGGAAAAGGGATGTTTGCTGGCGGCCGGGGGGTGGGCCTGTGTGGTGTACCCTTTGGTTATTTGATGATGCTTGAAAGGAATGTTAATCATGGCAGTGAAACGAAATACAACAGGATGAGTGTAAAGCTGATGTTCTCCCATGTAAACATCACAATAAAAACTTTAAAAATAAATAAATAAATTATCACATTATCAGAATCCTCTTAATTCTCAGATTTAGCTATATTCCCCAATACCAAATGAAATCACTTACTTTTGCTCAATGTCCAGCCAATACAGAAAAAAGTAAAATGATTAAGATACACTTGAAATCAAATTGGATATTGGAAAGTGACATTAGAAGAAAAGAAAGAAACAGAAAATGAATCAAAGGCCTAATGTGTTATTTACTCTGTTCAGAAATATTTCATCGATTTCATACCATCGGTCAGTTTTGCTTTTGAAGAACTGGATGATGCTTGAAATGCTTTTACAAACGGGTGGTCTATGGATGTAACTGGAGAGTCTAAAAATTCAACTGAAGGTGCACCTGAGAAAAAAACAAAATACGCAAAGAAAATAAATTAAACTTCTACTTATAAGAATACAAACAGGCTATTATTTATCATGTGAAATAAATTGGAACTTCAGCAGGTTCCTGTGAAAAGGAAATTTTTATGTAGCATTATGTTGTCACAAAAATATAAACGGTTAAGAGTATTTTTGCATCTAAGCACATTTTTAAAACAGTTTTTATAGAAAAAGAATATTATGCACTAATGTAGCTGGAGTCCTCCTGTGGTGCTATAAGATAAGCACAAAACTGCTGACCTCAAAACTGGCGGTTCAAAACCACCAACCACGCCTTGGAAACCCTATACAGGATCACTATGAGTCAGAACCAATTTGACGGCACTGAACAATATAACTGCACATCAGCAAAGACGTGCAGAGCTTTAACAATACTACTGAAAGCAAGAAGGTAAGAGATCTCTAGATGAATGGGACGGGAAGTATTCCTCACTAGGAAACCATCTAAAAACAACCTAAAGTACAAAAAATAAAGAAGGTTTCTTCTTCAGTGAAATGTAGAAATATCCTCAACCCCCAAACCACAAAGACCAACTGCTGAATGCATTTTCTTTTGAACCAATAGGAAGGAAGCTGCAAAAAACAGTAATAACTGTTCTATCTTCTTCACAAACCACCACCTGCCAAACACCCAAATCCCCTTCCCTAGCCCCATACTACAGGTTGTTGTGGTTGTTAAGTACCGTTGAGTCAGTTTTGACTCATAGAAACATTGTATAGGGTTTCTCAGGAGAAGGTAGTGGGTTTAAGGGAAGGAAATAAATTTTTAGCACTAGTCAGTTGAAAACTTGGTTCTGTCATATAAACAGTATAGGACAACTGCCCAGTCTTTCCCATTCCTGTCCCCTCTCATTCCTAGCTCACATGGCGCCTGATAATATGGAAGAAAAGGGCTAAGGGACATTCAGGTCTTTGCAATGACCTCTCTGCATGTGCTTCTGATCGCAAATGCTCAAGACTGGTGTAACCTGTAATTTGGTCTCTCTCAATTTGATTGGCCTGTAACCTCATGCTTACTCTAGAAATACAGAATCCCTTGAAGGCCTGCCACTTCCTCTATTTAATCCCCCTGCCCAGGAAACCCACCTCCATCTTTGCTCTACCTCACAACTCAGCTACCTTCCAAGTGATGGATTCCTTTGCAGCCGATAAGTAACTAAATCCCAGCAAGAGATCTTCTCTTTATAGACAGTGTTTATGAACCTGGTGAAGGAGATCTGGTAGCGTAGTGGTTACAAATTGGGCTGCTAACCTCAGGGTCAGCAGTTCAAAACTACCAGCTGTTCCGCAGGAGAAAGATGAGGCTTTCTGCTCCCGTAATGATTTACAGCCTCAGAAACCCTGTACAGGGTCTCTATGAGTTGGAACTGACTCCACAGCACATAACCACCACCACCATGAACCTGGTAGGGCACTGCAGGACAAACACTGGACTTCTAACTATAAGGTAAGTGGCTTAAACCCACCAGCCACACCTCAGAATCTTTATGCAGGGTCTCTGTGAGTTGGCACCAATTTGACAGCACTTAACAACAACAAACATGACTAATAGAACAGAAGTACCTCTGCCCCTGTGCTCTCCTACGTCTCAAATCAGGACAAATCACTCTGATGAGAAACAATCATTCCTCTCCTCATTCCCAACTTTCTTCACCTCCCCTCAGGAGTGATAAGGATGAAGTTTTCTTTCTTTGTAATTTATTCTGCCTAAAGCCACATAGCCTAATTGTCATGAGCAGAAGAGGCAGCTTCTTTATTTGACTGGTCTTCAAAGTGAGGGAATATACAGTGATTTGTCATAGGGCATAAGCATGAAATTTAGTAATCAACAAATTCTGAGATCAACTGCTAAGCATACCACACTTTACCTAACTTCCTTTTTTCTGTAGTTCTTTCCCAACCTTACTAAAAACACTATTCCATTCTTATTTTCTGTACAGCAGCTAATTATTTATTATGGTCATTCTAGCCATACTGTTTCATTCTGTGATACATTGCAAATCCTAGCCTCTATGCCAGTAATGGAGTCCTGGTGTGGCACTGCAGTATAAGCACTGGACTGCTAAGTGCAAAGCTGGAAGTTCAAATCCACCAGCCACTCCTTGGAAACCCTATGCAAGGTTGCTATGAGTCAGAAGTGACTCAACGGAATACAATGTGAAATGGTTCAACAAACCGATGCAGTGCTGGAGACCCTCACTCATCTATGGCAAGAATATGAAAGACAGCTAGCTACCTGGCCAAATGATTTGAAGAGGTCCATATTTGTGCCCATTTCAAAAATGGAATGCAGACTCATTGAACAGTATCATTAATCTCACATGCAAGTAAAATTTTGATAAAAACGATTCAAAAATGGTGCAGCAGCCTATTGACAGAGAGCTGCCAGAAATTCAAGCTGGATTCATAAGAGGCCATGGAACTAGAGACATCACTGCTGAAAG
>NW_006411914.1:6665-9648 GCF_000296735.1 Chrysochloris asiatica
TACAGCTTGCATTATGGATTGCATCTCAATATAAAGAAAACAAAAATCTGCACAACTGGACCAATACATAATATCATGATAGAGAGGGAAAAGACTGACGTTATCAAAGACTTCACTTTGCTTGGCTCCACAATCCATGCTCATGGAATCAGTAGTCAAGAAATAAAATGATATACTGCACTAGGCAAACCTGCTACAAAAAAAATCTTTTTTTAAAGTGCTAAAGAGCAAAGATACCACTTAGAGAATTAAGATGTACCTGGGCCAAGCCTTGGTTTTTTCAATGGCCTCATATACATGTAAAATTGGACAATGAATAAGAAAGACTATAGAATAATTGATGCATTTTAATTATGGCACTGGAGATGAATTCTAAAAACACCACGGACTGCCAGAAGAACAAGCAAATCTGTACTAGAAGGAAGTACAGCCAGAATGCTCCTTAAAGCCAGGATGGTGAGACTTCAAATCTCGTACTTTGCACATGTTGTCAGGAGGAACCAGTCCCTGGAGAAAGGCATAAAGCTTGGTAAAGAGGAGAGTCATGGTAAAAGAGGAGACATCCAAGGAGATGGACTGACATAGTGACAGCAACAATGAACTCAAACATAACAATTGTGAGGAAGCCACAGCACCTGGCAGGGTTTCATTGTGTTGTTCGTAGGGTCACTATGAGATAGAAGCAATTCAGTGGCACCTAAAAACAACAAAATAATGCTGGAGGAAATATACACAAGAACAACATTTTTAGAGGGCAATTTGGCAGAATGTGTCAAAATTTTAAATGTGAACATATTTTCAACCCAACAATTGTCCTTCTCTCTATCTTAGGTACATCATGAATAAGGCTGCTATAAGCAAGGCAAAAATGGATGGATCTGTTTACAGATTTCTATGCAACAGTTTTTGAGTTTTTAAAAAAAAATTTTATGTGTCCTAACATAACAGGGCTTCAAAGGCTTTTAAATTATTTTTTAAAGAAAACTTTAAGAATTTATGCTAAAAAGAAAAACATAAATAAACCAATAGCAGCAAATTACCTTCTGAGGAAGAAGCTGGAGTATGAAGAAGTAATCAAGGGGTCCTTGAACTTTTATCATTTAAATATTTTACAATACGAAAATGTTCATTTGTATAGATTTTAATGAAAACACAAAATATGCTTGTAAAATAAAGATAAATAAACACAGATAAGTAATTAAAATAGGGAATATATTCTTCTTCCCACTCCCACTCAACACTCAGAAAAATCCAGCTAACTTCAATAGTTTGTAAACTATTCTATGAAACCATTCTCAATATTACTTGGAACTTATAGAAGGCGGCTTCAAAAAGCTTATGGAAAAATTGAATTAAAAGGTAATGTCCCATAAACTTTTGGAAACCTCTTGTATGTATGCAAACAGATGTGTGTTTACATATGTAGGCATACATATTTGTATGTACACATTATATATGCATACATGCATATAAACATATTTCAAATATTAGATGGTTTTATCACAGCAAAAATTACATACACTAGGATAACAGATAAATTCCATCATATCAAATAAAAGAAATATTTAGCTACTACAAACAGTGAGGTTGTGGGTTAGGATTTGGATAGAAGTATTGTAGTAAGGGAGTCCTGGCATGGCACTGTAGGCACTGAACTGCTAGCCAAAAGGTTGGCAGTTCAAATTTATAGGATTGCTGAGTCAGAACTGACTGGAAAACACTTAACAGTAACAATACTGTGGTAAAAGTGATATTTTCCCTTGTGTTATTAAAATTTTCTATGATGTCAATATATAATGTCAACAGGGACTTAAAATCAAATTAAAGAATGTCTTCTGAAAAAACAGGGCCAAGAATATAAAGCACTACACAAACGCAAGGCTTCAGGATTGTTTGCACATGAAGACAATAAGACAAGCTCACATTTCATATATCATCACTTACCGATTCCACTGTCATCTAATCGCATGTAGCCTTCTGCCAGTGAGCTGAAGCCAGTTAATCCTCCCATTGCTGCATATGGAACATCCCGTCCTACTGGTTTACCCTGAGCCAGTCTTTCTTGCTTTGTTTCCACTACTGTTTCATGGGTATATGCAGGCTGGCCACAAGCGCAAGTGAAGCAGCTGTGAAATCCTGAACACTTGGAACCTGAATCAAGATGTAAAGGAGTTAATCTTTTGAAAATGTACAGAAGTGTCTTCTCTAAAGACTCTTGGCTTGGCCAAAGTCACTGGAAGAATCCCTGATATTCTGTCTTCTGTCACTCTTATACTCTTACTGCCACTGCTTTTACTTCTGGAAACTGAAAATGAGTAAGAGGGCTATGTGACATAAGAAATACACATGTATTTTTTTCAAAAACCAACTAGGACTCATCCAACTCACAGTAACCCTATAGGACTGAGTAGAACTGTTCCTAAGAGTTTCCGATACTATAAGTCTTTACAGGAACAGATAGTCTCATCTTTCTCCTATAGAGCGCCTGGTGGAGGTGAGCCCCTGACCTTGTAGTTAACAGTCCAACACTTCACCCACTGTGCCACCAGGGCTCCTTAGAATTAAAAGCAGTTAAGTTCATCACTGCAGAGCCTCTCTGGAAATTCAGGCCCTCTCCTCAAATACTGACTTATAAGCAGGCATGGCAAAGGGACCAGCCAGTAGCCAGGACCAGGTGAAGAGAACATGTGGAAACCTCCCTGTGGATCAGCTCCCCATAAAAGCTACACTGGAGGAACAAACAAGATGGCAGATCGGGTGGACGTGTAGTACAGAGCTCCACCAACAACAACACGGAATACCCGACCAAGCAGGCTCAGAGGATGGTCCCAGAACTCTGAACCACATATAAAGGAATACTTAAAAGGTTGGAAGGCTCACAGCTGGGGGAATTTGTGGCCAAAGCAAGAAATCTATTGCTTTCTAGTCCGGGATTCTCGGCTAGAAGAAGCCTGAAGCCACCATATTGGGTGAGACCACTTGG
>NW_006411915.1:0-9631 GCF_000296735.1 Chrysochloris asiatica
TTCAACATGTTCATACAGTGAGAGCTGGATACATGGCTGAAGAGCAATATGTCCATATTCAGAGAGCTAGCTAAATGGCAAACAAGTTCAATACGCTCATATGCAAAGAAGTACTTATATGACAAATCAGTCCAGCATATCCAGGCACAGAGACCAAGCTACATGGCAGATGAGTCCATAATTTCCATATAGAGAGACCTAGCTACATGGCAGAGCAGTTTAACATTTTCATATACAGAGTACTATCTACATGGGAGATGAGTCCAACATATCCATATACTGAGAGTTAGCTACATGTCAGATGAGTTCAACATGTGTATATATAGAGGACTAGCTACAAGGAAGATGAGTCCAATATGTTCATACAGAGAGACGTGGCTACATGGCTGATTGGTCCAACATGTGTATATATACATGACTAGCTATAAGGCTGATGAATCCAACATGTTCATACAGAGAGAACTGGCTGTATGGCTGATGAGTCCCATATGTTCATATACATAGAGCTATCTACGTGGCAGACAAGTCAAATATGTTTGTACACAGAGAGCTTTTCTACATGGCAGATCAGTCCAACATATCCATGTACAGAGAGCTAGCTACATGGCAGACAAGTCCAAAATGTCCATATACAGAGAGCTAGCTGCATGGGAGAGTAATGCAACATGTCCATATACAGAGCACTGTTTACATGGCAGATGAGTACAACATGTCCATATACTGAGAGTTAGATACATGGCAGATGAGTCCAAGATGTGTATATTCAGAGGACTAGCTACAAGGCAGATGAGTCTAACATGTTCATATAGAGAGAGCTGGTTACATGGCTGATGGGACCAACATGTGTTTATACAGAGGACTAGCTAGAAGGCAGGTGAGTCCAACATATTCTTATGGAGAGATCTGGCTACATGGCTGATGAGTTCTACATGTCTGTATACAGAGAGTTAGCTACATGGCAGAAAAGTCCAATATGTTCATATACAGAGAGCTACTTACATGGCAGATCAGTACAACTTATCCATGCAGAGAGAGCTATCTACATGGAAGACGTGTCCAAAATATCCATATACAGAGAGCAAGCTATATGTCAGAATAGTGCAACATTTCCATATACAGAGTTCTAGCTACATGGCAGATGAGTCCAACGTGTCCATATACAGAAAGGAGGCTACACGTCATAGTAATCAAACATGTCCATATACAGAATACTAGCTACATGGCAGGCGAGTCCAATATGTCCATATACAGAGAGGTAGCAACACGGCAGAGTAGTGCCACATTTCCATAAACAGAGATCTAGCTCCATGGCAAATGAGTCCAACCTGTCCATGTACTGAAAGCTAGCTACATGGGATATAACTCCAACATGTCCATATACAGAGTACTACCTACATGGCAGATGTATCCAACATGTCCATATATTGAGATTTAGCTACATGGTGGATGAATCCAACATGTGTATATTTAGTGGACTAGATATAAAGCTGATGAGTCCAACATGTTCATTCAGAGAGTCTTTGCTACATGGCTGATGAGTCCAACATATACATATACAGAGTTCTAGCTACATTGCAGACAAGTCCAACATGTTCATGTACAGAGAGCTACCTACATCGCAGATCAGTCCAACATATCCATGCACAGAGGGCTAGCTACATGGCAGACGAGTCCAATATATCCATATACAGAGTGCTAGCTACATGGTAGAGTAGTGTAGTGTTTCCATATACAGAGTTCTAGCTACATGGTAGATGAATCCAACATGTCCATATACTGAGAGTTAGAAGCATGGCAGATGAGTCCAACATGTTTATATATAGAGGACTAGCTACAAGACAGATGAGTCCAACATGTTCGTACACAGAAAGCTAGCTACATGTATGAACAGTCCAATATTTCCATATACAGAGAGCTAGCTACATGGCAGACAAGTCCAATATGTTCATATACAGAGAGCTACCTACGTGGCGGATCAGTCCAAGAATTCAATGCACAGAGAGCTAGCTACATGGCAGACAAGTCCAAAATGTCCATATACAGAGACTAGCTACATGGAAGAGTAGTGCAACATTTCCATATACAGAGTTCTAGCTGCATGGCAGATGAGTCCAACTTGTCCATATATTGAGAGTTAGCTACATGGCAGATGTATCCAAACGTGTATATTTAGAGGGTTAGCTTCAAGGCGGTTGAGTCCAACATGTTCATACACAGAGAGCTAGCTACATGGCTTATGAATTCAAAATATCCCTATACAGAGAGCTAGTTACATGGCAGACAAGTCCAATATGTTTATATACAGAGAGCTACCTACATGGCAGAACAGTCCAATATATCCATGCACAGAGTGCTAGCTACGTTGCAGACGAGTCCAAAATGTCCATATAAAGAGAGCTAGCGACATGGTAGAGTAGTGCCACATTTACATATGCATAGTTCTAGTCACATGGCAGATGATTCCAACATGTCCATATATTGAGATTTAACTTCATGGCAGATGAGTCCAACATGTGTATACATAGAGGACTAGAAACAAGGCAGATGAGTCCAACATGTTCATTCAGAGACAGCTGGCTACTTTGCTGATTAGTCCAACATATCCATATACAGAGATCAAGCTACATGGCAGACAAGTATACATGGTCATCTACAGAGAGCTACCAACATGTCAGGTCAGTCCAACATACCCATGCACAGAGAACTTGCTACACGGAAGGCGATTCCAATATGTCCATATACAGAGAGCTAGTCACACGGCAGAGTAGTGCCACATTTCCATATACAGAGTACTAGATCCATGGCAGATGAGTCCAATGTGTCCATATACTGAGAGGTTGCTACATGGTAGAGAAGTCCAACATGTCCTTATACCGAGTACTAATTACATGGCAGATGAGTCCAACATGTCCATATACTGAGAGTTAGCTACATGGCAGATGTATCCAAATGTGTATATTCAGAGAGCTTGCTACAAAGCACAAGAGTCTTTCATGTTCATACACAGAGAGCTAGCTACATGGCTGATTAATTCTTCCTGTCCATATAAAGAGACCTATCTACATGGCAGATAGGTACAAATGTTCATATACAGAGAGCTACCTACATGGCAGGTCAATCCAACATATCCATGCACAGAGAGCTAGCTACGTGGCAGACAAGTCCAAAATGTCCATATTCAGAGAGGTAGCAACATGGCAGAGTAGTGTACCAATACTGTATACAGAGTACTAGCTACATCGTACGTGAGTCCAACGTGTCCATATACTGAGTGCTAGCTACATGGAAGAGAAGTCCAACATAGCCATATTCAGAGTACTAGCTATATGTCACATGAGTCCAACATGTCCATATACTGAAATTTAGCTACATGTCAGATGAGTCCAACATGTATTTATATAGAGGACTAGCTACAAGGCAGATGAGTCCTACATGTTCATGCACAGAGAGCTGGATACATGCCTGATGAGTCCAACATATCCATATACAGGGATCTGTCTACATGGCACACAAGTCCAACATGTTCATATACAGAGAGCTACCTACATAGCAGATCAGTACAACATAGCCATGCACAGAGAGCTAGCTACATGGCAGGCGAGTCCAATATGTCCATATGCAGAGAGGTAGCAACACGGCAGAGTAGTGCCACATTTTCATATACAGAGAACTAGCTCCATGGCAAATGAGTCCAACCTGACCATGTACTGAGAGCTAGCTACATGGGAGAGAAGTCCAACATTTCCATATACAGAGTACTACCTACATGGCAGATGAGTCCAACATGTCCATATATTGAGATTTAGCTACATGGCAGATGAGTTCAACATGTGTATATTTAGAGGACTAGATACAAGGCAGATGAGTCCAACATGTTCATTCAGAGAGACCTTGCTACATGGCTGATGAGTCCAACATATCCATATACAGAGATCTAGCTACATGGCAGACAAGTCCAACATGTTCGTGTACAGAGTGATATCTACATGGCAGATCAGTCCAACATATACTTGCACAGAGAGCTAACTACATGGCAGACAATTCCAATATGTCCATAAACACAGAGCTAGCAACACGGCAGAATAGTGGCACATTGCCATATACAGAGTTCTAGCTCCATGGCTGATGAGTCCAACGTGTCCATATACTGAGAGCTATCTACATGGCAGAGAAGTCCTACATGTCCATATACAGAGTACTAGCTATATGGCAGATGAGTCCAACATGTCCATATACTGAGAGTTAGCTACATGGCAGATGAGTCCAACCTGTGTATATTTAGAGTGCTAGCTGCAACGTAGATGAGTAAAACCATGTTCAAACACAGAGAGCTGCCTACATGGCTGATGAGACCATTATCTTGATATACTGAGAACTAACTACATCTCCGACAATTCCAATATGTTCATATACAGAGAGCTATGTACATGGCAAATCAGTCCAACATATCCATGTACAGAGAACTAGCTACATGGCAGAAAGAGAGACATTTCCATATATAGAGTTCGAGCTACATGGCAGATGAATCCAACACGTCCATATATAGTATTCTAGCTACATGCAGATGAGTTCAGCATGTCCATGTACTTAAATTTAGCTACATGGCAGATGGGTTCAATATGTGCATATTTAGAGGACTAGCTACAAGGCAGATGAGTCCAACTTGTTCATGCAGAGAGAGCTGCCTACAAGGCTGATGAGTCCAACATATCCATATATAGGGATCTCGCTACATGGTAGACAAGTCCAACCTGTTCGTATACAGAGAGCTTCCTACATGGCAGATCAGTCCAACACATCCATGATCAGAAAGCTAGCTACATGCCTGATGAGCCCAATATGTCCAAATACACAGAGCTAGCAACACGGCAGTGCCACATTTCAATATACAGAGTTCTAGCTCCCAGGCAGATAAGTCCAACGTGTCCATATAATGAGCGCTAGCTACATGGCAGAGAAGTTCAACATGTCCATATACAGAGTATTAGCTCCATGGCAGATGAGTCCTACTTGTCCCTATACAGAGATAACTGCATGGCAGATGAGTCCAACATGTGTATATATAGAGGACTAGCTGCAAGGCAGATGGGTCCAATGTGTTCGTACACAGAGAAATGGCTACATGTCTGAGGAGTGCAACATATTTGCATGTACAGAAAGCAAGCTACATGTCAGACAAGTCCAATATGTTCTTATACAGAGAGCTACCTGTGTTGCAGATCACTCCAACATATCTATGCACAGAGAGCTAGCTACATGGCAGACGAGTCCAAAATGTTCATATACAGAGACTTGCTACATGGAAGAGTAGTGCAACATTTCCATATACAGAGTTCTAACTACATGGCAGATGAGTCCAACATGACCATATATTGAGAGTTAACTACATGGCAGATGTGTCCAAATGTGTACATTTAGAGGGCTAGCTACAAAGCATATGAGTCCAACATGTTCATACACAGAGCGCTAGCTATGTGGCTGATGAGTTGAACATGCCCATATACTGAGAGCTAGCAACACAACAGAGTAGTACCACATTTACATATACACAGTTCTAGCTCCATGGCACAATAGTCCAACGTGTACATATACTGAGAACTAGTCACATGGGAATGAAGTACAACATGCCCTTTACAGAGTATTAGCTACGTGGCAGAGGAATATAACATGCACATATATGGAGCGTTAGCTACATGACAGATGAGTACAGCATGTGTATATATAGAGGAATAGCTACATAGCAGATGAGTCCAACATGTGTATATGTAGATGGCTAGCTACAAGGTAGCTGAGTCTGACAGGTTCATACACAGAGAGCTGGCTACATGTCTGATGAGTCCTACATGTCGATATATTTAGAACTAGCTACATGGCAGACAAGTGTAATATATCCATATAAAGAGAGATATCTACATGGCAGATCAGCCCAACCTGTGTATATATACAGGACTACCTACAAGGCAGATGAGTCCAACATGTTTGTACAGAGAGAGCTGGCAACATGTCTGAGGAGTCCAACATTTGCATATACAGAGAGGTAGCTACATGGCAGACAAGTCCAATATGTTCATATACAGAGAGCTAACTATGTGGCAGATCAGTCCAACATATCTATGCACAGAGAGCTAACTACATGGCAGACAAGTCCAAAATGTCCATATACAGAGACTAGCTACATGGAAGAGTATTGCAACATTTCAACATACAGAGTTCTAGCTACATGGCAGATGAGTTCAACGTTTTCATATATTGAGAGTTAGCTACGTGGCAGATGTGTCCAAATGTTTATATTTAGAGGGCTAGCTGCAAGTCAGATGAGTCCAACATGTTCATACACACAGAGCTAGCTACATGGCAGATGAGTCCTGTATGTCCATATACGGGGAGCTAGCAACATGGCAGAGTAGTGCCAAATTTTCACATACACATTTCTAGATCCTTGGAAGATTACTCCAACGTGTCCATATACTGAGAGCTAGATACAAGAGAGAGAAATACAACATGCAATATACAGAGAATTAGCTACATGGAAGATGAGTGCATCATGCCCATATATTGAGATTTAGCTACATGTCAGATGAGTCTGACATGTGTATATATAGAGGACTAACTACAAGCAAGATGAGTCCAACATGTTCATGCAGAGAGAGCTGTTGAGTCCAACATATCCATATACAAAGATCTAACTACATGGCAGACAAGTCCAACATGTTCATATACACAGAGCTACCTACATTGCAGATCACTCTAACATATCCATGCACAAAGAGCTACCTACATGGCAGACGAGTAAAATATATCCATATACACAAAGCTAGAAATATGGCAGAGCAGTGCCACATTTTCATAAGCAGAGTTCTAGCTCCATGGAAGATGATTGCAACGTGTCCATATACTGAGAGCTAGCTATATGGCAGAGAAGTCCAACATTTCCATAAACAGAGTACTAGCTACATGGCAAATGAGTCTAACATGTCCATGTACTTAGATTTAGCTACAAGGCAGATGAGTTGAACATGTCTATATAGAGAGGACTAGATTCAAGGCAGATGAGTCCAACAAGTTCATTCAGAGAGAGCTGGCTACATGACTGATGAGTCCAACATATCCATATACAGAGATTTAGCTACATGGCAGAAAAATCCAATATGTTCATATAGAGAGAGCTACCTACATGGCAGATCAGTCCAATATATCCATGAATAGAGAGCTAGCTACATGGCACATGATTCCAATATGTCCATATACACAAAGCTAGCAGCATGGCAGAGTTCCCACATTTCCATATACAGAGTTCTAGCTCCATAGCTCATGCGTCCAACCTGGCAATATATAGAATACTAGCTACATGGCAGATGAGTCCAACATTTCCATATATTGAGATTTAGCTACATGGCAGATGAGTCCATCATATGCATATATAGAGGACTAGCTACAAGGCATATGAGTCCAACATGTTCATGCAGAGAGAGCTGCCTACAAGTCTGATGAATCCAAGATATCTATTAACAGAAATCTAGCTACATGGCAGACAGGTCCAACATGTTCATGTACAGAGAGCTACCTACACAGCAGATCAATCCAACATATCCATGAAATGAGAGCTCACTACATGGCAGACTAGTCCAATATATCCATGTACACAGAGCTAGCAACATGGCAGAGTAGTGCCACATTTCCATATACAGATTTCTAGCTCCATGGCAAATGAGTCCACCGTTTCCATATACTGAGAGCTATATACTTGGCAGAGAAGTCCAATATGTCCATATACAGAGTACTAGCTACATGGCAGATGAGTCCAACATGTCCATATATTTTGATTTAACTTCATGGCAGATGAGTCCAACATGTGTTTATATAGAGGAATAGCTACAAGGAAGATGAGTCCAACAAGTTATATAGACAGAGCTGGATATATACAGAGATTTATCTACATGACACACAAGTCCAACATGTTCATATACAGGAGCTACCTGCATGGCAGATAAGTCCAACATATTCATGCACAGAAAGCTAGCTACAGGATAGACGATTCCATTATGTCCAGATACACAGAGATAGCAACACTGCAGTGTAGTGCCACATTTCCATATACAGAGATCTAGCTCCATGGCAGATAAGTCCAACATATCCATATAATGAGAGCTAGCTAGATGGCAGAGAAGTGCAACATGTCCATATACATTGTACTAGCTACATGGCAGATGAGTCCAACATGTCCATATACTGAGATTTAGCTACATGGTAGATAAGTCCAGCATGTGTTTATATAGAGGACTAGCTACAAGGCATATGAGTCCAACATGTTCATGCAGAGAGAGTTGGCTACATGGCTGATGAGTCCAACATATGTATACACAGAGATCTAGCTACCTTGCAGACAAGTCCAATACGTTCATATACAGAGAGCTACCTACATGGCATATCAGTCCAACAAATCCTTGCACAGAGTGATAGCTACATGGCAGACAAATCCAAAATGTCCATACAGAGAATGCTAGCTACATGGCAGAGTAGTGCATCATTTCCATATACAGAGTTCTACCTACATGGCAAATGAGTCCAACATGTCCATATACTGAGAAGTAGCTACATGGTAGATGTGTCCAAATGTATATATTTAGAGGGCTAGCAACAAGGCAGATGAGTTCATCATATTCATACACAGAGAGCTAGCTACATGGCTGATGAATTCACCATGTCCATAAACTGAGAGCTAGCTACATGGCAGGCAAGTACAACATGCTCATATAGAGAGAGCTACCTACATGGCAGATCAGTCCAACATATCCATACACAGAGAGCTAGCTACATGGCAGACAAATCCAACATGTCTATATATACA
Organism: Chrysochloris asiatica; assembly: GCF_000296735.1. NCBI lineage: Eukaryota > Metazoa > Chordata > Mammalia > Afrosoricida > Chrysochloridae > Chrysochloris > Chrysochloris asiatica. The sequence goes on from NW_006411915.1 coordinate 8,849, forward strand.
GTACTAGCTTCATGGCAGATGAGTCCAACATGTCCATATATTGAGATTTATCTACATGGTAGATGAGTCCAACATGTATATATATAGAGGACTAACTACAAGAAAGATGAGTCCAATAAGTTTATGCAGAGAGAGCTGGCTACATGGCTGTTGAGTCCAACATATCCATATGCAGAGATATAACTACATGGCAGACAAGTCCAACATGTTCATAAAAAGAGATCTACCTACACGGTAGATCTGTCCAACATATCTATGCACAGAGAGCTAGCTACATGGCAGCCAAGGCCAATATGTCCATATACACAGAGCTAGAAACACAGCAGAGTAGTGCCACATTGCCATATACAAACATCTAGCTCCAATGCAGATGAGTCCAACATGTCCATATACTGAGAGCTAGCTACATGGCAGAGAGGTCCAACATGTCCATATACAGAGTATGAGCTCCATGGCAGATGAGTCAAACATGCCCATATACTGAGATTTGGCTACAAGAAAGATGAGTCCAACATGTGTTTATATAGAGGACTAGGTACAAGGCATATGAGTCCAACATGTTCATGCAGAGAGAGCTGGCTACATAGCTGATGAGTCCAACATATCCATACACAGAGCGCTAGCTACATGGCAGACAAGGCCAATATATTCATATAGAGAGAGATATCTGCATGGCAGATCAGTCCATCATATCCTTTCACAGAGAGGTAGCTACATGGCAGACGAGTCTAAAATTTCCATATACAGAGTGCTAGCTACATGTCAGAGTAGTGCATCATTTCC
>NW_006411916.1:0-7145 GCF_000296735.1 Chrysochloris asiatica
CAAAGAATCTCCTCCCACCCCCCTTTAGTATGGGTTCTTTCCCTTAGTCTTTTACAGTAGTGGTCCTATGCAGTATTTCTCTTTTTGTGACTAATTTCACTCAACATAATGCCCTCAGGGTTCATCCATGTTATGTGGTGTCTTGCAGCTTCCTTGTTGTTCTTCAAGGTAGCATAGTATTCCACTGTGTGTTTATCCATTCTTCAGTTGATGGGCACTTTGGTTGTCTCCATCTTTTTGCTATTGTAAAACAGTGCTGCTATGAACATTGGTGCGTATATATCTTCTCGGATTGTGGCTCGGTTTTCTTGTGGGTAAATACCCCATCTTGAACTTTTGTGAGCAGCTCTGGAGGCAAATGGTGGCATGGTGATTAGATGCAAATGAGACTGGTGAGTGGAAAGGTGGGATTCTTTTTTGTTCCCCATGCTCCACTGGTGACCAGAGGCGTTGCCAACCCTCACTCACATCGACCCCCAGCCCAGCCCCTACTCTCACAGGGGTCAGAGCTGTGTAGTTGTGATCTGTGCCAGTGTGAGGCAGGCGCCTGTTGTGTTACCCTGGATTCAGGCAGGCTCTGCTTCAAACCTGCATATGTTATAGAGACATTCAGGCCAGTACAAGACTAGCAGGAGCTCTCATAACCAATTGCCCTGCCCCTGGCTGCCTTTCTGAGCCTGAAAGATGCTGGCCCCAGCTACCTGATGGGCTTGCATAAACTACATTTGGATTGGGTTCCCTGAACATAGACAAAGCCTGGGCTATAGGAATTTCATCTAGGACTAGGAACATTTCATCCCTCCGGACCCATTTCATGAGCTCCATGGCTGGAAAGAGCCCTCAAAGTTTTCTCCGCTCTGGTCTGGCACCTGTCCTAATTTTTTCCCTTCTTTGTTTTTGTTTATTCTTCCTTCTCCTTCTGCCCTCTCTTTTCCATTTTCCATTCCTTGTTTTTTATCCTTTCTACCTCCAATTTCAGTTTTTAAATCCTTTCTTCTGTCTCTCTCCATCTCTCACTTTTTTCTTTTTCTCTCTCTCATGATTTTTCTTTGCTACTCTATGATAGCTCTCTTTTCATCTTCCCTCTCCCTAGTTTTGTTTAATGCTTTTTCTTTCTTTTTATTTTCTCTTGTGTGACTTTATCTTCCTTTCCCTTTTTTCTATTTGTAGTTACATTATTTATTCTTGTTGTTGCCTATTTTTCTTTGTTATTTTCTTTTTCACTATTGCTTATTTGTTTGTTTATAGTTTCCCTGTGTGCGTATGTTTTCTCATCTTGTTCCAACCAAAGGGAGACAGCAACTGTGTCCATATGTCCAGCCACAACCCTACCCTTTGAAGCCTCCTCACTAGGCAAGAACCAATACCAGCTTCTATACAACCTGATCAATGATAGCAGCCAATACAACCCTAAACTGAACAGCAAAGAAGGCAAATGGAGAGCTTTCCATTCTCCAACTACACCCACCAAGAGGCAGTTGGTGAGTGCCTAAGAACACACCAACAAGCAATCATCAATTAAGTACAAATATGACAACAGATAATCAAAGTTCACATAAAGAAACTGAGTGGTTCAAGCAAATTACCAAGAGGCAGAGCCAGAAAACATTTCTGAGAATTAAAAGGTATTAGAACTACCTGAGAAGAATTCAAAACAAATTTATTTAGGTACCTTCCATGGATTGAGTGAATTATCAAGAAAAACACACACACACACACACAAAAAAAAAAAAACATGGGAAGAATTCAGGTAAACACCACAAAAACAGACAAAGTAAATGAAAAAACTAGATACAATACAAAATCTGCAAATAGAAATTCAAAATATTAATACTAAGAATTCAGAAATGGATGATACATTGAAAGGACAAAGGAGTTGATCTGAATAAATGGAAGCCCAACAGTGAGCGTGAAGATAAATCTTTCAACACTAGCAAGCTAGAAGTACAATCAGAAAAAGATGAAGAAAAATCCAAAGAAAGCTTAAGATTTATATGGAACACCAGAAAGACAAATAACTTACAGGTGATCAGAATTCCAGAAATAGAAGACACACACACAAAAGTGTAAAGAAAACTGCCAAAGAGCTGTTAGAGAAAACTTCCCTAACATCATGAAAGATGAAAAGATAAGCATGCAAGAAACTGAACAAAACCCAAAAGAATAAACCTCAAAACAAAATCATCAAGACATATCATAAGCAAACTTGCCAAAGCCAAAGACAAGAAAAGAGTCCTGAGAGCAGCTTGGGAAAAATGAAGTTATCTACAAAGGAGAGCTGATAAGACTAAGCAAGGAGGCAATGGGATGACAAATACAAAACTCGGAAAGAAAATAATTGTCAAACAAGAATCATGTACACAGCAAAACTGTCCTTCCAATATGACAGCAAAATTAGGAAATTTCCCAATAAACAGAAATTAAAAGAATTTGTACTAATAAGACCAACTTTACAAAAAATACAAAAGGGAATTCTTTGGACTGAGAACCAACAATAGCAGATAACAACTTGAGATTAACATACATGACAACACCAACCAGAACTCAATCAGATATAGAACTATTTGAAGGAAAACAAACATACAAGACTGAAAATAGTGGAACCAGAGATATCAAATTATAATGAAGTCAACTACAAAGCAAAATGAGGAAATAGTGTAGATACAGAACTTCCAAATGGCAGAGACATCAAGTAGATTTCAAGATACAAAAGATAGTTTTAAATGGGGAAAGAAATTAATTTACAGGGTAACCTCAAAGAAAATAAACAGTTTCATATCAAAATAAAAAAGAAAGAAAATCAGAAAGATTTAGTAAACATTAACACAACAAACAAAATCAACTCAGTGAAGATAATTATTAGTAACAAAGAAACCAGCAGTATCACACAAAAAATCAAAAATAGCAAATCTGTGGCAATAGACATATACATATCAATTATTACAATGAATTTAAATGGACACCAGTCAAGAGACAGGGGTTAACAAAATGGATAAGAAAACAGGATCCTTCAATATGCTGTCCACAAGAGACATACTTTACATACAAAGACAAAAATAGACTAAAAACCAAAGGATGGAAACAAATATTATCAAGCTAGTGACAATTAAAAAATGAACAGGAGTGGGAATACTAATTTCTGATAAAATAGACTTTAAGGCAAAAACCAGCATATAGATAAAGGACACTATATCCAGATTAAGAGATGAGTTGAACAAAAGGACATAAGTATAATAAACATCTATGCTCCCAATGAAAGAACCTCAAATACATAAACTCTAATTGAATTGAAGAATGACAACTCTACAATAATAATGTGTGTGTGTAAGTGCTGTTGAGTCGATTCGACCCATAGCAACCCTGTATAGGGTTTCTGAGGAGAAGCTGGTGAGCTTACACCACCGACCTTGCAGTTCAAACGGCTTTGCAGTCTGGTGCGTTAACCCACAGCACCACACCAGGACTCCAGTACAATAATAGCAGATATTAAAAATCACTTTTGGGAATTCCGGAAAAAGATGGCGGATTGGGTGGAAGTGCAGTGATGAGCTCTGCCGGGAACAACACACAATACAGGACCAAGAAGGCTCAGGGGATGGTCCCAGTACTCTTCACCACATATAAAGGAATATTTATTAGGTTGGAAGACTTACAGCTGGGGAGTTTGTGGCAGAAGCAAGAAATCCATTGCTTCCTGGTTCGGGACGCTCAGCTGCTCCAAGAACCACCATTTTGTGTGGGCCAAGCGGGGAAAGGATCAAAGCAGCCATGGATGCCTGACAGAGCCGCAAAGATAGAGGGTTCTCTACGCATGCGCACAGAGCACCTCGAAATTTAAAGAGACAGTTTCCACTTAAAACCAAATGGCCGACAGATACTCAGCCCAAGAACAGGCCTTGAACTTTTCTTGTTTGCTTTTTGTTCTGTTTTTATAACACGGGAAAGAAAAGGAGAGGGCTGTAAGAGGGAAAGAGAGCTCATATTAGGCTACTGATTTTTTTTAATTTTTAAAAAATAAATTTTTTTTTTCATTTTTTTTTTTTCATCCTTCTTTTTCTTCTCTCCCTCCTCTCTCTTATCTGTGAATAGAGACTGCAGTATCAGTCTTGTTTTTGTTGTTGCTGGAGGGGGAGAGAAAGGAATAGCCAGGAATATCACCATAGAAATCTTGTAAGTCCGTCTTCTGCCTATAACTGATTGGAATACCTAAAATGGGGCTACAACATGCCCAGTGAAGGAGGCTTCCTGTGGAGCTTCTGCAATACATAAGACTATAGGTGGAAGCCTGAACCACATCCAGATCTCCAGAGATGGGAAATTCCCACTTGAAAGGACAAGCAGACCAGCCTGGAGTGGCTAGAAGAACAGAAGATACTTCTTGAAAGAAAGACCTAAAGAAAACTATAAAACAACATAGGCAGAACGACTGTTACTACAAGAACAAGCAACTTGCTTGCCCAGGAAACATCAAGGCAAGTAAGTGGTCAGGTCCCCTCAGTGCAAACCCCCTTCCAAGACTAAGACTCAATGGGAATACACGCTCTGATTGGTGACCACACTCGACACTGATAAGGGGAATTGAGGAAAAAACAGCAATGAAATGAAGTGATGAGCTAAGCCCTACAACATTCAATAGACTTCTGTGAACCCGGGTGAAGACCTGGTTGACCAGCAGTGTGGCAAGAACTGGGGACTCTTGGGCCCAGAGTCAGTGACATAGCCACAGAGGACTAGAGTGGAGAGTGAAGCATCCAGGTGATAAGAGAGGGCATATGCATAAGAACACCCACACTTGCAGATAATACCCACTTATCCTGGCTTCAGTGACTGGATGATCAGAGCTCAACCAGAAGTAAAAAGAAGAGGAAAAAAAAAAAAAGTATTCTCATACAATTTGATGAACTTGACCTACACCTATGGAAGCAGTAGCTCAAAAGAGGGAACAAGTCCTTACGGCAAGAATCATTCCCACCCCCTCCACACACAGAGTAGACAGGGATGGGCAACTTGGACATTGGCTACCCAAAATGGGGGGCGAGGAGCTACAAAGGCAAGAAGTGACTGGCTTACAAGCTTTCAAGAGGGAACCTAGATCCAGAGGGCATGGAGGAAGGTAGAATCTCCAGTTAGTCTAGTATTCAATCTGTCTGGGTGGGTCTGATGCAATGAAATGCAGATGGGTGTCTTGTGATACAATAGCAAATAATTGTTATCAGGATTGATTGTTAGGGTCGGAAATGTAAAGGTAGACATTTTATAGCAAGGAGGGGAGTGATTAACTTTTCAGCCTAGGTGCGGAGGTCCCTAGGACCATCACGGTAGAAAAGCAGAGAGCGGGACCCTACCCAGAGAAGCAGTGATGCCTGAAATGGAGGCAGAGATGATATCGTGGAGCGATGGGGCAGCTGGAGACTTTAGATCTAGAGAGGGAGAGCAACTGTGTGCTGAATACCTGGGGGGTTCAGGGGAAGGATTGCAGAGTATACCCTTTGGTTGGTTGATGATGCATGGAGGGGATTGTAACCATGGCAATGAGACGATATATGATAGAATGAATGTAAAACTAATGTTCTCCCATGTAAACTATCACATAATTCAAAATAAAACAGTTAAGAAAAAAAATCACTTTTGATGAAGAAAACAACTAGAAAGAAACTCAGCAAAGACACGGAAGAACTAAACTCAATGAACCAACTTGACCTCACAAACTTATACAGTGCACTCAACCCCAAAATAGCACAATAAACACTCTGCTAGTGCACATGGAATAGTCTCCAGAATAGACCATTTCTTAGACCACAAAGCAAGTCTCAATTAATTATAAAATATCAAAATACTACAAAGCATCTTCTCAAATCACTGTAAAATTGGAAATTAAAAATGGAAAAATCAGAGGTGAGATCAAATACATGGAAACTGCATAACACCCTGCTTAACAGGTACTGTGGGTAATAGAAGACAGGAGTCCTGGTGTGGCACTGTAGGATAAGCACTGGACAGCTAACCACAAGGTTGGAGGTTCAAGCCCACCACAGCTGTTCCTACTTAAAGTGGTGGTTGTGGTGGCTGTGTGCCAGTGAGTCAGTTCCGAGTCCTAGTGACCCTGGATAGAGTTTCTGAGGCTGTAAATATTTATGGGAGCAGAAATGTTCTTTCTCCTGTGTAGCAACTGGTATATTTGAACTACTGACCTTGTGGTTTAGCAGCCCAACTCAGAATCTACTAAGCTACCAGTGGTTTTTCTTACCTAAAGTAATACAGACTAGAGAGAGTATAAAACTAGAAAAGACCAACAATAAAAGAAGAATTGATCAGGTCATTAAAAAACTCCCAACAACACCAAAAATCCAGGCCAAGACGACTTTACTGATGAATTCTACCAGAATTGGTGTCAGAAAAAAGTTGACAGTAATTTTACTCAAACTATTCTAGAACATAGAAAAGGATGGAAAATGCCTGAATCCATCCTTTTTATGAAGCAAGCATAACCCTGATACCAAAATCAGGTAAAGACATTACTAAAAAAGTAAATTACAGACCAATATCCCTCATGAACATGGATGTAGAAATTCTCAACAAAATTCTAGTCAATAGAATCCAACAACATATCAAAAAATAATACATCATGACTAAGTGGGAACCATACCAGGTACACAAGGATGGTTCAATATAAGAAAAAGCATCCGTGTGATCCACCACATAAATAAAGGAAAAGAATCACATGATCATGTTGATAGATGCAGAAAAAACATTTGACAATATCCAACACATACTCTTGATGAAAACATTCAACAAAATAAGAATAGAAGGGAAATTCCTCAGCATAATTTAGAGCATATATACAAAACCAACAGCCAACATTACTCTCAAAGGTGAGAAACTGAAGGTATTCTCCCTGTGAACAGGAACAGAACCAACATGCCCTTTATCCCCATTCCTATTCACTATTGTGCTGGAAGTCATAGACAGAGCTATAAGGCAAGAAAGGGAAATTAAAGGCATCCAAATTGGCAAAATGTTTACCTGTGCTTTATTGACTATGCAAAGGTTTTCAATTGTGTGGATCATGACAAGCTATGGACAACATTGTGAAGTATGAGTATTCCGGAACACTTAATTGTGCTCATGAGGAATCTGTACCTGGA
>NW_006411916.1:8170-9631 GCF_000296735.1 Chrysochloris asiatica
AAATAAGGCCTGGGGCTGACTGTGGAACAGATCAAATGCTCATAGGCAAGTTCATGCTGAAGCTGAAGAAAATTAAAACAAGTCCACAAGAGCCAAAATACGACCTTGAGTATGTTGTTAGGTGCCATCAAGTCTGTTCCAACTCATAACTATCTTATGTACAACAGACCGTAACACGGTCAGGCTTGGTGCCATCTTCAATTATTGCCATGTTTGAGCTCATTGTTTTAACCACTGAGTCATTCCATTTTGTTAAGGATCTTCTTTTTAGTTGACCTTCAACTTTAGCAAGCATGATGTCCTTCTCCACAGACTGATTCTTCCAGATAACATGTCCAAAGTACATGAGACAAAGTGTCACCATCCTCACTTCTGAGGAGCATTCTGGTTGTACTTCTTCCAAGACAGATTTGTATGTTCTTCTGTCAATCCACTGTAATTTCAATATTCCTTGCCAACACCATAACTCAAATGCATCTTTTCTTCTCCAAGTCTTCCTTATTCATTGTCCAGCTTTACATGCATATGAAATGACTGAAAATACCATGTCTTAAGGAGCTCTGGTAGCATAGTGGTTATGAATTGGGCTGCTGACCTCATGGTCAGCAGTTCGAAACTACCAGCAGTTCCATGGGAGAAAGATGAGGCTTTTTGCTCCTGTAAAGATTTACAGCCTCAGAAACCCCATGCAGAGTTGCTATGAGTTGGAACTAACTCCACAGCACACCACCACCACCACCACCACCATGTCTTGGATCAGGTGCACTTGAGTCTTCAAAGTGATATTTTTTCGCTCTTTAAAAACATCTTTTGCAAGAGACATGCCAATGCAATGTTGTTTGAGTTCTTAACTGCTGCTTCCCATTGGTGTTGATTGCTGATCCAAATAAAATCAAATTCTTGACAGCTTCAATTTTTTTCTATTTATCGTGTTATGTATTAATCCAGTTGTGAAAATTTTTGTTTTATGTTGAGGTGCAATCCATATTGAAGGCTGTAATCTTTGCTTCAAGTTTTTCTCACTTTCAGCAAGCAAGTTTGTGTCATTTGCATAATATATTGTTAAAGTCTTCCTCTCAATCCTGATGCTGTGTTCTTCTTCATGTAATCCAGCTTTCTTGGAGAATTTTATTATAGTAACACTGAATAAGGAGCCTTGTTGGCGCTGTAGGCTAAATACTGGACTGCTAACTGGAAGGTCAGCAGTTCAAACCCACCAGCTGCTCTACAAGAAAAGGATGAAGCTTTCTGCTCCTATAAAGACTTACAGCCTCAAAAAGCCTATACAAGGTTGCTATGAGTTGGAACTGACTTGAGGGCATTAGGTGGGATACACACTGAATAAGTATGGTGAGAGGGTATAACCCAGATGCATACCTTTCCTGACTTATCAGGTAGTACTCCTGTTCTATTTGAACAACTGCCTCCTAAGGTTCTACATGAACACAATTAAAAGTTCTA
>NW_006411917.1:0-6341 GCF_000296735.1 Chrysochloris asiatica
CCCTGGCCTTGTTTTGGCTGATGATATGGAGTCTCTCCACCATCTCTTCCCACAGATGTAGTCAATTTGATTTCTGTGTATTCCATCTGGTGAGGACCATGTGTATAGTCAACTTTTATGTTATTTCAAAAAGGTATTTCCAATGAAGAAGTCACTGATCTTGAAAAGTTCTATCATTCAATCTCCAGCATCATTTCTGTCACCAAGGCCATATTTTTCCAACTGATCTTTCCACTTTGTTTCCAACCTTTGCATTGCAATCTCTAGCAATTATTCAATACATCTTGATTTCATGTTTGATCAGTTTCGGACTGAAGAAGTTGGTAGAATTCTTCAATTTCATTATCACTGGTTTAGTGGTTGGTATGTAAATTTGAATATTAGTTGCATTAACTTGTCTTCCTTGTAGACATATGGATATTATCCTATCACAGACAACATTGTACATCAGGATAGATTTTGATATGTTCTTTTTGTTGGTGAATGCGACACCATTCTGCTTCAATTTGTCATTCTCAGCATAGTAATCCATGTGACTGTTAGATCAAAATGGCCAATACCAGTTCATTTCAGCTTATTATTGCTTAGGATATTGATATTTTTGCATTTCATTTCATTTTTTGACAATTTCAAATTTTCCTAGACTCATACTTCATGTACTCCATGTTCCAATTATTAGTGGATATTTAACTCCTGTTTCTCTTCATTTTGACTTATGCTCCATTTGCATCATCATGGTCAGCTCTACTTCCCCAGTCACATTTTGAGTGCCTTGCAATGTGAGGGGCTCATCATCCGTCACACTATCTGACAGTATTCTGATGCTCTTCATCATGTTGAAATATTCAATACACTGTTGTTGACAGTGTTTCACTGCTATTCATAAGGTTTTCAGTGACTAAATATTCAGAAGTAGTCCATCTTTCCTTCTTTCTAGTCTGGAAGCTCAGATGAAACCTGTCCACTGTGGGTGACCCTGCTGGTATTTAAAATATCCATGGCAGAACTTCCAGAATCATAGGAACACCAATCACAGTACAACAAACTGGCAGACAAGAAGTGGAGCCCCTGCTTTATGTTGTTGTTGTTATGTGCCATCAAGTCGGTTCCGACCCATAGCGACCCTGTATAGGGTTTTCGAGGGTATAAATCTTTACGGGAGTAGAAAGCCTCATCTTTCTCCCGCGGAGCGGCTGGTAGTTTCGAACCGCTGACCTTAAGGTTCGCAACCCGATTCGTAACCACTACGCTACCAGAGCCCCTGCTAGTTCCATGTAAATGAATGACCAAGAACAAATCATCAACACATCTACTCTCTAAACCAAGTATAAGTTTGTTTACATAAGGTTTCTAAACATTGTTTGGTGAGAAATGACTCAGCTTCTCACCCAAATTTTTGTTGTTAACCTGTAGGTAGAGATGACAGTTGAGAAATAGAGCCTGACAGCTTATAAGTGGTGTGAATGTGTGCAAAATATGTGTAAGTTTGAAGATAGCTCTCTAATGAGAATCCCCATCATAATTCCATAGCCAGAGTTAATGCTTTAAATGCTAACAAGCCTTTAGGAAGGCAGAAAGTAGGTAGTGATGGCCAAGACTCCTAAGATCAGAACTCTGAAGCTAGATGCACAAGTAGTGGTTAGCAGAGTTTCCAGGTATGAAATATACAACTCGTAATGTTCAAATTCATTTGTGAAATATAGGGCACTTTCACTTACTGGGAGTCCCTGGGGGTACAAACACCTGACTGAGGACCAAAAGTTTGGCAGTTAGAGTCTACCCAGAGGCACCGCTGTAGAATGATCTGGAGATCTACATCCACATGATCATAGCCACTATGGAACACACCTATGGAACCCTATGGAACACAAAGGATACCTGAGTCAGAATCAACTTCACAGCAACTAGTTTCACTTACTAAAGGCTGCATGGCCATATATGCTAATGACATATTAAAGATAAGGTCTCCTATTCAATGAAAACTTTTGTTCAAGGATTAATCATATAAATTAAAATGCAATTAAGAAATGTTTTCTCTTTTTTACTAAAGACATTTTTCTGGTTACTGTGTCTAAACAGATATGTACAGCAACAAACCAGATATAAATAAATTCATTAGAGGGGCACTTTTTCTGCCATAAACACCTCACTTAATGTTTTGCTTATATATGATTATAAATTCTAAAATAAAATGTCAAGTATATTTGGAAATTAGAATGTAAAATAAGCTGGTGACATTACAGCCTTAATGAGGCAAAATGAGGTTTTCTTTTTCTTTCATTTCTTTCTCACCTTGCCACCTCATTCCTTCCTGGGTTGTGAGGACTTGAGGTGGGGCGTCAAGTGTGGTTCTTAGGTTTAAAAAAAAAAAAAAAGAAACTACTTGAACAGAATACTTGTGTCACTCAGAATAGACAGATTATGTTCTGTTAGTAAATACTTCTAAGGTCTGAATTGTTCACAACCACTGAGTTGTATTCCCTGCTTGTACTGTGCATCTATTGTGGTTTAGGGGAGGCTCTACTCCATGCCATCTTCATGTCCCCAAACTGAAAGAGCAGTCATTGTCTAGAATAATGCCAGTCTTATAGTCTCACAGCAGCTGAAAAGATGAGTGATTGAGCACAAACTGTGTCTGAAAGCTTCTGCCAAAATGCAACACATCAATTTCAGATTTTATTGGAAGAAGCAAGTCACATGGCCAATGAATGGGGCCAGGAAATATAATTCTTCCCTGAGGAGAGGAAAGTAGATTATAGTAAATACAATCTACAATAATAAGACACACTACATTTTTTTCTGTGAAATGCAGCTTAAGCACAATGGAGAATAAAATAAATGTTTCCTTTTAGAAGATTCCCTCTGATGAACCTGAAAGATCTAGGATAATGAATGTTTTTTTAAAAATCAAACCATAAAGAATTTAAACCATATAGGGTTTATTCCAGTAGTTAGTCATATTCATACAGAGAGACTGTTTTGTTTCTTTTAAAAAACATAGATCTCAATACTGGCTAGTTAGCAATGAGTCATTTAAGGAGAAGTGGGAGAGACAAAGTCGAAAATTAACCATTGGTTCTTCTCAACATGACTGAAATTATGCCCAATTTTGGGGGCTCAACCAACATCAGATTACTAGGTAGTTTCTGAGGCTGCACAAATCCTTGGGTGTAGATATGGAGAGTTTAAAATAATAAAGGTAGGATTTTCCCAGAGCTGTCCCTTAGGAGGCAGGGGAAATTGCCTAAAGTTAAATGATTTTCACACAATATACCTTCAGCTGGTTTATGGTTAACAGTCCTCTGAGTTGTGACAAAGAGGAATCTACTTGACTTTATGGTGGTGACTGTGTCTGCACATTATTTCTCTGAATCTGTTCTATGTGATGGTTTTCACATAGTAAGTGAACTGTTTCTAAACACTTCAAGGAATCTGTCAATTCCTGCTCCTCGGTTTGCCTCTTTTAATATGAACAAAATCTCCTCTGATATAGAACTGAAGGAACCCTGGTGGCACAGTGGCTAAGCAAGCACTCAGCAGTTAACAAAAAAATCATCAGTTCAAATCACCAGTCACCTCTCCTCAGGAGAATGATGTCGCAGTCTGCTTCTGTAAAGATGTACAGCCTTGAAAACCCTATAGGGTATCTATAGAGTTTTACTCTGTCCTATAGGGTATCTATAAACCACTATGGATTGCAATTGACTCAAAGGCAACATGTTTTTCTGTTTTTTTGTTTGCTTGTTTTTTGGGTATATAAAACTGAGTCCCTAAAGGACAGCAGCAGTCAAGAAATCAGCCAATGTATTACATTAGACAAATCTTCTGTACAAGGCCTCTTTAAAATGCTTAAGAGCAAAGATGTCAGTTGCACCTGATCCAAGGTACTTCTGATCCAAACCGTGGTATTTCAACAGCTTCATATGCATGTGACATATGAATAAGGAAGACCGTAGAAGAATTGATGCATTTGAATTATGGTGTTGGAGAAGCATATTAAAAGTACCATGAACTGCTAGAAGAACTAACAAATCTGTATTGGAAGAAGTCTAGCCAGAATTCTACTTGGAAGCCAGGATGACCAGACTACGTCTCTCATACTTCAGAGACATTATCAGGAGGGGCCGGTCCCTGGAAAAGGACATCATGCTAGCTAAAGTAGAGGGACAGCAAAAAAGAGGAAGGCCCCAAGGGGGTGGACTATCACAAAGGCAACAGCAATGGGCTCACGTATAATAACAATTGTGAAGATGGCACAAGACTGGTAGAGTTTCATTCTGTTGTGCATAACGGTACTATGAGTAAGAAATAACTCGATGTCACTTAACAACAACAGCATCTGTGGTCAGTTATTATTTGTGACAATGGTGCTAAGTTAATTCCATTAGGAAAGAAGAGTTTCTTTAATAAATAATATTAGGGAAATTGGATTTCCACATGTATAAAAATGAAGCAGGCTCCATGCCTCATATCATGTTGTTGTTATTAAATGCCATTATTGATTCGATTCTGACTCATATACAACCTGTATAAAGTTTCTGAGAATCAGCTAGTGGGTTCAAACTTCTGACTTTGTGGTTAGAACTCCAGTGCTTAACTTACAATATCATACCAGGACTCTTTTCTCACACCACACACAAAAAAACTTAAACTAGATTAAGTTTAATCCTAAAATAGATTTAAGATTAAAAGATGCAAATTAAATCATAAAATTCTAGGAAAAACAAGCAGGAACAACACTGTCAACAATGGATTATGTAATTCAATAACAAAAACACAAACAGCAAAAGACAAAATAAATAAATGGGAACCTCATAAAAATTTGAAACTTCATCAAAAGACTATCAAAATAATTAAAAGACAAGCTACCAACTAGAAGAATATCTTTGAAAACCATTAATTTGACAAGAATGTAATTCCAAAATACATATAAACTTTTGAAAATTTAATAACAAAAGGACAAGAGTTCAATCAAAGCAGGCAAGAGCTTGAATAGATGGTACATACATTCAATGGAATCCTACTCAGCCAGTAGGAGAAATGAAGTATAATACATGCTACAGTATTGATAAACTTGGAAACATTATGCTGCGTAAATTAAACCAATCATAAAAGGAGAAATATTGTATGACCTAGATCACTTATATAAAAAGACAAGCAAAGGCAAGTAAGTGTATAGAGAACAAAATTTATTAGTGGTTACCAGAGGATGGAGGGAAGGGAAGAAAAGAGATTAGCAGTGACAAACATTATCTCATTGATTAAGAATAGGGTTGGAGAGACAATTATTGTAATTGCTATCAATAAATTGTGCACCTGGAAAAACTTGAGTTGGCAAAAGTTATGTGGTAAATATGTTTACAACAAAGCTTTATTGTAAAAAAAAAAAAAAAAAAAGCAGCAGAAGCTTTTAAGATTTGGTTCCTTGGTTTAGAGGTTTAAGGTCATAGTTTTATGGGACATTCCAGTTAAGTGGCCTAATAACATACTGAGACTTCTGCTTAATCTCCTAGTTTTTTGTGTTATGCTTGAAGTCATAAAAGCTTGCAAGTGGTCATCCAAGGCACAACAACTAGTCTTTATTCACTTAGAGACACAAAGAAAGGAGAGTCAGGCACAGAAGGAAGATATGTAATATGTGGTTAATTTGCTCCTTTGCTGTAATACCAGAAGACCTAGATGGTGCCTAGCTATCATTACTGAACAGTTTGAGCAAGAATCCATAGAAGACTCTTGATCAAAATGGGGGAAATGCAGAACATAACTTCAAATTCCCATAAACTTTAGACTTTTTGGAACCACAGATGGTGGATAAACCCCTGAAATTATTGTCCTGAGATCATCTTTAAACCTTAAACTAGAATTAACCCCCAACATCTTCTTAAAACCAAATAATAGTTTAGCTCAACTAGTTAAAAAGCTCTATCTTAGACAACAATCTATATGAGGTGAAATTGACAACTGCAACTCAAAAGGTTAGATAGGAGCCTTAGAAAGCAGTGAGTTACAAGGGAGGAACTCGAAAAATGGAATCAGTGTCACTAAATTGTATATGTAGAATATGTTGAATTTGTATATGTTTTGCTGTGTATATTATCAACAACAACAAAATAAATAAAATTTAGAAAAAACAAAATAAAACCTAAAAACACTATGGGGTAGTTCTACTTGTCACATGGAACACTGTGAGTAAAACCTACTTGTTGACAACATCTAATAACAACATACTATTTGTCATTGTATAGATTATTTCCTTTTAGATACTTAAATTAAGAAAAGAAGATGTTGTTAGGTGCCATCAAATCAGTACTGACTCATAGCGACCTTATGCATAGCAGAAC
>NW_006411917.1:7623-8513 GCF_000296735.1 Chrysochloris asiatica
AGATAGTTGTCTTCCAAATTTCTTGGCAGAGATGAGTGAGTGCTTCCTGTGCTGCATCACTTTCTTGAAAGATTTCAATTTTTATTCCACCAATTCTTGGTGCCTTGTTCTTTGCCAATTCCTTCAATGCACTTTGGACTTCTTCCTTCAGTATTATTGGCTCTTGATCATATGCTACCTCTGAAGATAAAAATAATTAATCAGAGAAATATTCATAAAGGAGGCTGGATTTGCACTGGGTCTTAAAAAATCAATAGAATTTAGAAAAGCAAAGTTAGAGGGGGAATGCAAGAAGAAAAGTAAGCGAGCATCTCCATTCATAATTCGCAGTTTCTGAGCATATTTTCTATACACACTTGTGCTAAGAACTTTATTTTATTCAATTCTCACAATATCCCAGAAATGCTAGCATTATTATTGCCATTTTCAGATGAAGAAATTGAGGCTTAAAAAGTATTTTGAAACTTGCCCAGAGTTATGCAGCTAGTAAAGAGCGGAACATTGTCCCTGTGTGCAAAACGTTAGCATGCTTAGCTACTAGCCCAAAGTTGGAAATTTGATCCCATCCAGAGGCACTTACAAAGAAGGCCTGATGATCTACTTCTGAAAATCAGTCATTGAAAACTCGACTGAGCACAGGTCTACTCTGGCATACATCGGGTCACCATGAGTCAGAGTTCATTTACAGCAGTTGGTTAATTAGCAAAACAACAATTTAAATCAAGGTTTCTCTGATATACAAGTCCTCCTCTTTCTTTTGTTAAAAATAAACAAAGACCACTCTCAAAGCAGTGTGTCTGATGTTTTATGAAAATGAACTACTAGAACAAAGCCCATTTAGAAAAAACAGTAAAGCCTCCTCCCATCAATGGGTGAATGCTCTCTGAATT
>NW_006411917.1:10215-10722 GCF_000296735.1 Chrysochloris asiatica
GTGAGCAATCTAGTTCTGTCTAATGGAATGCTTCACTGTGGTTACTAACTTTTGTTTCCAATATTCTCATCAGTGGTAAAAATGGCTACTGAATTTGCAGCGTTCAGACTTTCATTTGATGAACAGAAAGCAAATGTTTCTGTATACTACCCCAAATACAAGATGCTTTTTAGAAAATTATAAATAAAAATTTTCCACCTATAATAAGAAAAGCATTGAGGTGCTTCAATGAATAAAACAGTTGATTTAAATTAGAAATTTTCCATATTTTCTCACTTTAAAGCCATGCATTCACCAGATACACTAGAATAAAAAGAACTTTTGTGTTTTTTCAAGATATTAACTCAGTATCAACAATATGTTTAAAATAAGAAATTATGGGAAATGATTCATAATTGACATAGGTTACAATAAAACAAAATTAATGCCAAGTTATATGGAGGGAAAAATGGTATAGATTTAAAAGGTATTCCTTTTATTATTGCTGTTGTTGTTGTTAAGTGCTGT
>NW_006411918.1:0-2209 GCF_000296735.1 Chrysochloris asiatica
TAAGTCAAAAATGGACTCTACAGCACACAACAACAATAAAGCACTCAGGACAGTAAACATATAGTAAGTACTGAGTAAACATTAGCTTGCTTTTGTCACTTAATTGGATTTTCAACCACTTACTGGACTTTTCCATTTGACTTTACCTCAGAATCAACACATTTTAAAAGGTGTTGCTCATCTACTCTTGAGGGCAGCTTCCTTGGAAATAAAACCCAAATAAATGTTGCAACACATTTGATTTGTCCTGTTTCCTCTACTCCAACCTATTAACAAGACCTATTGATTCTTCTTTCAAAACTCACACAGCCTAAGGTTACTAGTGGCCACCAGGCAAGGCTGGGAGGGAGGACTCACCGAGCCCCTCTTAAGGTGATGGAAGAAGTTGGACAAGGATAATGGCAAAGGTTACACAGTATGACGAACAGAGTCGCTAAATTGTACATGTGAAGCAAATTGAAATGCCAAACGTTTTATTGCCTACATGTTTACCACATGAACAAAAAAATTTAAAAGCCAGTCACATTTGTTACTTTCTTCCCACCACATACCTATGGAGAACTTTGTTACTTCAAACCTCAGCAATGCAATAGCCTGCTTGTTAGTGCCCCCAGCCCCAGGAAGACCATTTTCTAATCTGTTGAAAAATCATTGTCCATGGAATCTTCTTGACATGCCAATACCTTTATGTCACTCCCCAAACTCTTAGCCCTCCACCATCTGTTTCCAAATTGCGTTCCAACCTTAACGCTCACCGCTGCTCCTCCAGGTGAGCTGCTCGCTGACACCTGTGTGGCACTTTCATTGCAGGAAGTAGAGCCTCATTCAAGGTGACGTCAGTTGATGGGGGTATGGCATGAGTAGCTGTGTTATGGAATGTGTGTGGTCATATGTATGGAGAAGTATGGAGGATAGAAAGGCCACTCAACAGCCATGTTAGTTTGCTTCACAAATTCAGAGAAAACACAATATCGAGGACATACTTATGCTATTATAGAATATTGAAAGTACCATGGACTGTCAGCAGAACAAACAAATCTATCTTGGAGGAATTGAGCCAGAATGTTCCTTAGAATTGAAGATGACAAAACCTTGTCTCTTGTAGTTTGGATGTGTTGTCAGGAAAGACCAGTCTCTGGAGAAGGACATCATGCTTGTTAAAGTTGTTGTTGTTAAGTGCCATAGAGTTGGTTCAGGCCCATAGCGACCCTGTATAAGATTTCTGAAGAGCAGCTAATGAGCTTGAACTGCCGACCTTGCAGTTCAGACCGACTTTGTAGCCCAGTGCAATAACCCAAAGACCACACCAGGATTAGATAAAGTAGAGGTTCCAAAAAAAAGAGTATGTCCCACAAAAAATGGATTGATATAGTGGTAGCAATAATGGGCTCAAATATAACAATTGTGAGAGGATGGCACAGGACTAGGAAGTGTTTCATTCTCTTGTGCACAGGGTTATTGTGGTCAGCACCAACTCACTGGCTCCTAACATCAGCAGCTTATACTAAAAAAAAAAAAAAAAAAAAAAAAAAGTTGTTTGTCTGAAATTCTATTTTAAATGGATATTCTGTTTTATTTCTTGTTTTCACTTTGTTTTTTCTGCTTACTATATCTGGAAACCATACCTCACAGACAACTAGAATATCCAGGATCTAGAGTTTATAGCGACAGTTTTATTGTCCCAACAAAAGAGGTCATGGCATCAGGCAGGTTATGGGACTGTGTAAAATAGGGCTTGTGTAAGATGACGCATGGCCACAGACTTTGGTCTCAAGTGTTGGGGAAAACACCACACTGAACTATAGAAATGGTTAAAAACTAGCAAGCACTACACACCTGTCATCTGAAGTAGGTACACGTGACCCACGAACAGCACGTGTTTGAACCACATGGTCCATTTCAACATAGATTTTTTTTTTTTTTCTGTCAGTGCTATGTGGTCCTATTCATATCCATGTCACCAGTAAACTGTGTATCACAGTAGAACGTGATCTCTCAGTTCATGTGCATTTTTCATGGAGTTGAGTGAAATTCCATAAACCTTGAATAACACCATGGATGGGCCCCATGCAAAGGACAATTAGTGGTTCTGGAAGAGAAGTAAAGTTATGACAAGTCAAGAAAAGTTAAATGAGTTGATACTGGGATCTGCAGCAGCTGCCCTCCATTTTAAGATAAATGAATATAATGTAAGGACCATTGTAAAAAA
>NW_006411918.1:2599-4724 GCF_000296735.1 Chrysochloris asiatica
GGTCTGTCAGCAGGAGGCTATTAATAGCTTAGTATGGGGGGAGATAAAAGTCAAACAGGGATTTTTGACTGTGTTGGTGGGTACCTTGTGTTGTTCAACTATCAAGTGTAATTGCTCCTTACTCTTACGGATTGTTGCCATCAGAGATGTAGAAGAAATATTTTTTAAATTCACAAATGTTTGAGAGATTTTTATTTGAAAACTCTTGATATTTAAATTTTGACAATGAGTTTAATATAGGTGCACTGGAGGTTGTGTGATAGAAGACTCATATTCCACGATAGAGACCTGGGTTTGATTCGTAGCCAATGCACCTCATACGCATGTCAGTGGAGGCTTGGGTATTACTATGATACTGAACAGGTTTCAATGCAGCTTCCAGACTAAGACTAACTACGAAGAAAAGCCTGGCAATCTACTTACAAAAACTAAGGCATTCTATTAGAAACCCTATGGATAATAATCATAATATGAACTGCAACTGATCATGGGGGGTGATGTAGGATCAAGAAGAATTTTGTTCCATTTTGTATGGGGCCTCCATGAGTGAGGGACAACTTCACGACAGCTTAAGAATCCATTCTACGGCAGCTAAGAACAACTAATTTAATAATAAAACATTCTGGCAACACTGTTTTACTAGAGGAATGGTGGCTACATCAACCACCCTGCAAGCCACCATCTACTTCTGTGCTCCAAATAAACGCCAGAAGTCAGTCTTCAACTGTGGAAAAGCATCCTTGGCCCCTAACTCTGGTCTTCTGCTATTGTAGCTGCTCTGCTCCAGACCAACTAACTCCCTTGGTACATCTTGAATTTGAACTATCAGAAAGAAAGAGTCTGATTGGACTAGTCAGACACCTTCCAGTATACAGCACTCTTATTGGTCAGATTCTTCTACGTGATTGGCCAGCCTGGAGGTTGCTTCTATAATCCACCAGTGAAGCCAGAAGGCTCATTAGTGCCAGAACCCATACATCTCGCCTGCTCTGGGAACTGCAGTCATGCTCATTTCTTTCAGTTCCTCATTCCGCCATCTTGCTTCTCACCATAGAGCTCTGTTGCATGCTTCCTCTGCCAGTAATTTCTTCTGTTCCCTCACTATCAGACTTCTGATCTCAGTTCCAGAGTCAATTCCACAGGGATTCCCTCCCTGGACTCTGTGATAAGTAGAAAACCATTACTATAGGCTCTTACAAAGGCAACCTCGTAGCGTAGTGCTTACAAGTCGGGCTGCCAACCTCAAGGTCGACAGTTGGAAACCACCAGCTCTTCCACGGGAGAAAGATGAGGCTTTCTATTCCATAAATATTTACGGCCTTGGAAACCCTATATAGGGTTGCTATGAGTCAGAACTGACTCCACGGCACACCACCACCACCACCACCATAGGCTCTTACAAGGCTCTCTGGTAACATAGTGAGTTACAAGTCAGGCTACTAACCGCATAGTCAGCAGTTTGAAACTACTAACCGCTCCATGGGAGAAAGAAGAGGGCTTCTGCTTCCATAAAGATTTACAGTCTCTGAAACCCTATACAGGGTTGCTGTGAGTCAGAACCGTCACCATGGCACACCCCCACCCCCACCACATAGGCTCTTACAACACTGCATGATCAGGGCTGGCACTCAAAATATGTACTGGTACTCTGTAGATGTCTACCAATCAGAACATGGACACAATTAGAATGGATTCTAGGACCAGATCCTGGAGGCTTCTTGCTGGGCCAGGGATTAACCCTTTAGTACTAACTCAGGAGGACTCCTGGTGTGGCACTGTAGGATCAGCACTGGACTGCATACCACAAGGTCTTCAGTTCAATCCCACCCGCTACTCCTCAGGAACCCTATACAGGGTCACTGTGAGTCAGAATTGACTCAATGGCACTTAACAACAACAACTAACTCAAAAAGGTACACTGACGGGGTCCTGGTGGCAGGGCGTGAGGGCCTTAGCTACAGGAGAGGAGATACTCAGGGTGTGCTCACTGTAGTTGCTATGTTGTTGTTGACTGATGGGTTTGAACAGCAGACTTTGCTTTACATTCTAGGAAATCCTATGAGGAAGTTCTATCACCATGAGTCATAATCAACTTGATGGCACACAACTACTGCATGTTGAATGA
>NW_006411918.1:7994-10126 GCF_000296735.1 Chrysochloris asiatica
GATTTGTTTGTTCTTGTAGTAACAGTACATCTGCCTCCATTTTTCCTGCAGGTCTTTCTTTCAAGAGGTATCTTTTATTCTTCTGGCCTTGGTCAAAGCAAGTCCTAAGGTCAGCCCAGATTCAAACGCGTGTAGTCACACTTCACTCCTCATGGATAGAACAATGTGTATAGGCAAAGAGAAGGAAAAGGTGGTGTTCATTTTAGAGAACTCTCGACCATAGCCAGGGTGAAAGCATTTAAACATTTTAACACCAGATGCAGTGGTTTATGTACATATTTGCTGAAGATCAGCCAAGCATGTATCACTCCATCAGCTTACTGTTGCATCTTGACATTACTTTATGATAAATCTGATAAGAGTCCTCATAAGGGTATAGTCTGTGGCCATGTTTGTTCCCAGCTATATCTCTAGTGTCTAGCATAGTGCCTGTCATGTCTGTCATGCTACATCATTTGGCAATTATTTGTTCAATGAATGAATGAAAATTTCCTTCAAGAAGTGGTGGTGGTGGTGGTTAGGTGCTGTATAGTTGATTCTGACTCATAGCAACCTTGCATAGCATTTCCGAGGCTATAAATCTTTATGGGAGCAGAAAACCTGTCTTTTTCCTGAAGAACAGCTGGTAGTTTCCAACTGCTGACCTTGAGGTTAGAAGCCAGACTTGTAACCATTGACTGAAATGCTCTACTTTTGTGCAATGAAAATTTGATAAAAACAAAACAAAATAAACAGGATGGGGTTGGGTGATTTAACAGAAAGCTTAGTTTCCACATTCTCAGTAGCAGAAGAACTAGTTTCGCTTCAAGGCACTAGAATGTGTATTTTAGTACCTGAAAGCCAGGTGTCTGTGGGAGGTAGGGGTAGAGAGAACTGAAATAAGAAAGGCACATTTGATATGACAGTTGTTTCTTCCTGCCACCACAATCCATTCTGGATGTTCTTAGCACCCAGAAGATCCACTACAACTGATAAAAATCATCAATGAGGAGCCATCCATCAAGACTTGATGCCTCCCAGGAAGGCTCTCCTTAGGCAAGAATTAATACCTTCTTTCTGCCTGGAATGTATAGCATGAAGTAAAGGTTTTATTGGAAGACAGCCTGGGGTAAAGGAAAGAACTGGAAGTCAGGAATGGTGTGTTCTATCCCAGTGTTGTCTCTCCCCCGCCACAAAGAAAAGCCCCTGAGTAAAGCCTTCTCCCTGTACTAAACAGTCCTCAAATCTAAGTGTGGCCTTAGCAAGCTCCAGGTGTCCTCATTTCTGATCCAGTAAACTAAATCATGTTCTGCTGTATTACCGCAGAAGACAACATCACCCTTCCAAACATTTTACCCCTATCTGTAATGTTCCCTCTTCCTGCTGATCCAACCTTGAAACTCTGAGGTGCATCACTGATTCATCCCACTCTCACCTGCTAGAGTCATTCATTCAGGAGCTGTTTCCTTCAGCGGTCTCCTATCTCGGATCTCCATCCCGTACCCATTTCCACACCCTTGTCTGGGTTCTCCTGAAACACTGCCATGACGTTTTGTTGTTGTTAAGTGCCATCGAACTGATTCTGACTCATAGCCAAGCTTTATGGTGTATCCAAGGAGCAGCTGGTGGGTTTAAACTGTTGACCTTGTGCTTAGCAGTCTAGTGGTTATCCCACCATGCCACACCAGGACTATAGTTCTTCATTTCAACTGTTTGTGAAGATTTCCTACTGTAGATATGGTAGACCCTGATGGCTGTCTACCCCAGAGCCAGATGCCAACTTAGCATGAAACTGCTGAAGTTAAAGCTTCCAGAACTGCCACATTCACCTGGCACTTTTCCACTTAAAGAGATTATATATTTGTGTAGAATATTTTAACTACAAATGGTTGTGACTACTGTCTTCTTCCACTCCAGTTTGTTCTCCTCACCCTTGCCTTTGTGTTGACTGGTAATAGGGTGTCTGTGGGTAATTTTTGGTTTACTGCTTAGAAAGGTGACCCAGTTTAATGAAGAAATCATTGGACAGTATCATTAATATAACATGAAAGTAAATTTTTGCTAAAGGTAATTTTAAAATGGTTGCAACAGGACATTGAAAGAGGTTCAAGCCAGATTCAGATGAGGACATGGAACAAGAGATATCATTTCTG
>NW_006411919.1:0-666 GCF_000296735.1 Chrysochloris asiatica
TAGCTAGCTCTCTGTATATTGACACATTGGAGTCATCTGACATGTAGCTAGAACTCTGTATATGGAAATGTTGCACTACTCTTCCATGTAGCTAGCTGTCTGTGTATGAACGTGTTGGACTCTTCTGTCATGAAGCTAGAACTCTGTATAAGGAAATATTGCACTACTCTGCCATGTAGCTAGCTCTCTGTATATGGACATTTTGGACGCATTTGCCTTGTATCAAGCCCTCTCAATATATACATGTTAGACTCATTTGCCATGTAGCTAGCTCTCAGTATATGGTCATGTTGGACTCCTCAGCCATGCAGCCAGCTCTCTCTGTATGAACATGATGGATTCATCTGCCTTGACGCGAGACCTCTAAATATACACAGGTTGGACTCATCTAACATGTGACTAACTCTCAGTAAAGGGACATGTTGGAATCATCTGCCATGTAGGTAGTACTCTGTATATGGACATGTTGAACTACTCTGGCATGTAGCTCACTCTCAATAAATGGACGTGTTGGACTCATCTGTCATGTAGCTAGAACTCTGTATAGGGAAATGTTGCACTACTCTGCCAAGTAGCTAGCTCTCTGTATATGGACAATTTGGACTCATCTGCCATGTAGCTAGCTCTCAGTATATGGACATGTTGGAATCACCTGCCATGTAGCTA
>NW_006411919.1:1801-3938 GCF_000296735.1 Chrysochloris asiatica
CCATGTCTCTGTGTATGAACATGATGTATTCACCTGCCCTGTATCGAGCCCTCTACATATACACATTTTGGACTCTTCTGACATGTAGCTAAATTTCAAGATATAGACATGTTGAACTCATTTGGCATGTAGCTAGTACACTGTATATGGACATGTTGTACTACTCTACCATGGAGATAGCTTTCTCTATATGGACACTTTGGATTCATCTACCATGTAGCTAACTCTCAGTATATGGACATGTTGGATTCATCTGCCTTGTAGCTATTCCTCTATATATACACATGTTGGACAAATTTGCCATGTAGCTTACTCTCAGTATATGGACATGTTGGGCACATCTGCCATGTAGCTAGTACACTGTATATGAACATGTTGGACTCAACTGCTATGTACTTAGCCTTCAGTATATGGACACGTTGGACTCCTCTGTCATGTAGCTAGAACTCTGTATATGGAAATTTAACACTGCTCTGCCATGTAGCTAGCTCCTTGTATATGGACATTTTGGTCTCGCCTGCCATTTATCTAGCTCTCTGTGCATGGATATGTTGGACTTATCTGTCATGTAGCTTGCTCTTTGTATATGAACATATTGGAGTTGTCTGCCATGGAGTTAGCTCTCTGTATATGGACATATTGGATTTATTAGCCATGTAGCCAACTCTCTGTGTACAAACATGTTGGACTCATCTACCTTGATGATAATACTCTATATGTACACATGTTGGACTCAACTGCCATAAAGCTAACTCTCAGTATATGGTCATTTTGGACTCATCTGCCATGTAGATAGTACTCGATATATGGACATGTTGGACTACTCTGTCATGTATCTAGCTCTCAGTAAATGGACAATTTTTTCTCCTGTGCCATGTAGCTAGCTCTCTGTGCATGGATATGTTATACTGACCTGCCATGTATTTAGCTCTCTGTACATGAACATATTGGATAAGTCTGTCATGTAACTATCTCTTTGTATATGCACATGTTGCAATCAACAGCCATGTAGCTAGAACTCATCATGTGGACATGTTGGACTGCTCGACCATGTAGCCAGCTCTCATTATATGGACTTGTTGGACTCATCTGCCATATAGCTAGAACTCTGTATATGGAAATGTTGCATAACTCAGCCATGTAGCTATGTCTATGTACATGGATATGTTGGACTGATCTGACATGTAGGTAGCTCTCTGTACATGAACATACTGGACTAGTTCTCAGTATATGGACATGTTGGACTCATCAACCATGTAGCCAACTCTCTGTGTATGAACATGATGGATTCACCTGACTTTTATCGAGCCCTCTAAATATACACGTGTTGGACTCATCTGCCATGTAGCTAGAACTCTGTATATGGAAATGTTGCACTACTCTGACATGTATTTAGCTGTCTGTATATGGACACTTTCGATTCATCTGCCATGTAGCTAGCTCTCAGTATATGGACATGTTGGATTCATCTGCCTTGTAGCTAGTCCTCTATATATACACATGTTGGACACATTTGCCATATAGTTTATTCTCAGTATATGGCCATGTTGGGCCCATCTGCCATATAGCAAGTACTCTGTATATGAACGTGTTGGACTCAATTACCATGTAGCTAGGTCTCAATATATGGACACGTTGGACTCATTTGCCATGTAGCTAGAACCCTGTATATGGAAATGTTGCACTACTCTGCTATGTAGCTAACTCTCAATATAAGGACATGTTGGACTCATCTGTCATGTAGCTAGAACTCTATAAATGGAAATGTTGCTCTACTCTGCTATGTAGCTATCTCTCTGTATATGGACAATTTGGACTCATCTGTTGTGTAGCTAGCTCTCAGTACATGGACACGTTTGAATCACCTCCCATGTAGGAAGAACTCTGTATATGGAAATGTTGCACTACTCTGCCATGTAGCTAGCTCTCTGTATATGGACAATTTGGACTCATCTGCCATGTAGCTTACTCTCAGTACATGAACATAATGGACTCATCTGTCAAGTAGCTAGAAACCAGTATATGGAAATGATGCACTTCTTTTCCTTATAGCTAGCTCTCTGTATATGAACACTTTGGACTCATCTGTCATGTAACTAGCTCTCAGTATCTGGACATGTTGGACTCATCTGCCTTG